>NC_081543.1:2337437-2339023 GCF_901000735.1 Corylus avellana
TAATAAGATCCATATGTTTTACAATACAAGTTTTAGCCTGCATTTTCAACTCAACATGCACTTAAGAAGTGTTTGGTTTTCATCTTTTGTTCATCATTTTCGTACAAAATATAAGCTTACCATCGAATATGAAGAAAAAAGAGATGTGTAACAACACTTATCACGTAACAAAACACGAAACACTTAAATCTGTTTAACGTTGATTTCACATCTTAGCACATTTTCAAATTAAAAACAAGAAAACACCATTCAAAGCACATTAACAAACTGATCTTTTGTATTTTATGTTATAATTTTAACACCAAAAGCACTTGCTAGATTATAATGTAAAAGGAAAAAAAGAAGAAGCATGTCGTTTAGGCGTCTGACACTTTACTAGTTAGCCAGCGGCTCTGGTTTTTCACACGTACTTTCAGTTTTAGTGGGTGTGATGACGACAGTGTCGTCAGTCCACGTGAGATTCCATCAGTCTTTTCAAAACCTTCGACTCATCGGAACATTTTACTAATTTCGGGACATGATCTCATGCTCTATGTGCGTACGTACACCCAGTCAATCAAAGCGGCGTGATGGAATTGTGTTCTTCCAAGATGACGGTTTTAGGATAGGTCAGAGGCTCTGGTAGGAAGGAAAGTTCAATTCCTAGTCATATTAATCAACACCTAATCCCCCTTTTTATCTCCCTTAAAAGCATCATTAGATAGAGATTAAGTAACCATCAACCTCTTTAGGACAACGACCATGCATGCATGCATGCATCTAGCTTCCCCTTGTTTTTTTTCTTTTTTTATAGATGATAATTAAGTTCTAAGAGAAACAAATACAGGAAAAACACAAAAATTGGATATAGCTGTCTATTTTAGTTAAATAATGAGTGTGATTATTGATAAGGATTTGATGAGATTAAATCACCGTAAATTAAAAGATTTGATTAGAAGAAAATCATCGGATTAGTGGTACCCGTCTATGCTGTATAGCAACTAGCAAGTACAACGGCCAATGAATCATACCAAAAAAATGTTAGCATCATTTTTTTTATTATTATTATTTTTATTTTGGACAAATTATAATCAAATGTGGCAAAATGTTCTGTACAATGCCAAAGATACAATTTAGAATCTTTACAACTTAAACATTATCTATGACATACACAATAGTTGTTCGGGCTATTATAAAACAATATCTATAAAAAGCCATCGTCTCAGTTAGTTTCAGATCTACAGTAGATTCTGACGAATCACGTATCTATCCATTGCTAGGTCATTGATTCCATAGCTTTGTTATCTTTGCTATTAGTGCTTTATCAATCGCAATCTCCTTCGCTACCTCTACCATAGTGACATATTTGATAAATCCTCTGTCATCAGTCTTTGCTCCTAGAAAATGAACCATTTGAAAACAAAAGACTGACCAGAAACTAATTTTGTTATTCTTAAGGATTCATGAAAACAAAACCTAAGAAAACGAATAAAACTTTACCCGATAGATCGCTACTGAAAGCAGATCTAGAGATAATATATTCTTAGTAAAAAACAATAAAAATCCAATAAAAATAAATAAAGCAAAAGCAAAAAAAAAAAAAAAAA
>NC_081543.1:2339043-2453211 GCF_901000735.1 Corylus avellana
AAAAAAAAAAAAAAAAAAAAAAAAAAAAACTCAACACATCCTCATGCGTTTCACGTATACACCACCACCACTAGCTAGCCAGGCGCAGCTAGAAATCACACTGAGGACCATTGAAACACACTCTGGTCAATCTACGGTGAATGCGGGAAAAAGGAGGGGAAATGAGAAAGGGGGCGAAGAGGAGAGAGTCATTACTCAAAATTTGGCCCTAATATAGATATTATAAGATCACTTTATGTTTCTTTAGCAAGAAGAAAGCAATCGTAAGCCGATAATAAAAATGTGATTTTTTTTAAAAAAAATGTAGTTAAATGTTTAGTAAACTTACATATGACCATTAAAATTGTGCGTCTTTTAAAAATACATCTCCTTACCTATGGTTTAGAAACATGACTTTTTTTTTTTTTTTTTTTTTGTAACGTTTCTTAATCGTCATTCTTTTTCAAATAAAACTTTTTTTTTTTTTTTTACAATTTTGTTTAAAAATACGCGTTTGACCTCCAAAATCATTGGACCAAATGAACTCTAAGTTCTGTAATTAAGGAAAATTAAGTTTTTAATTTGTATTTTATTTTTATTTTCACCTATAATGATTAGTTTTTAATTTCAACGTTGTACCTTACTTTTACTTCTCTTGCTATTTGTGCCCTAAAAAAGAAAACCCAAAGAAACCATATCCAGGCCTTTATCAATGAAACCATGGGTTGGTTGTTGAATGGGCCGGTTTGCCATATCCTGTAAGACAAACATCCCATCCCATCCCATACGAATAAATAATCGAAGATTATGGGCTAAACGGAAAAGGCAAAGAATATATATATATATATATATTGGGTTGTAAATTTGTAATAGAGCGGATAACATTTTACACGACTTGAGATTTCAACACGAAATTAAAGATGAGTGATTATGTTAGGCACAATTAATAAACAAGTTAAATTTGTGTCAATCCCGCTTCATATGCATAATCCATATAATTAAATTAAAAATTGATTATTAATTTTAATTATAAATAATGATTATCAAATTGATTTGGTCAGGAATGAATGTGTATAATTATAATAGATTTAATTTTATGAACCTAAATGGCAAGAAGCTTGGGCCCTAATAAGAAAGAGCCAGAACCTTCCATTACCAAGTCGAACATTCCCACGTGTCATCTGAGCCCATGAGTTTTCACGTGCCAATATTTGAATGCGGCGCCGTATCAGTCTTTGGCTTTCTTTTGCTAAAAATCGACGGTTCTGATTTCGTATTGTCTCCGTTTTGCCCTAATAGCTGCGTCTCTCGCTCTATATAAACACCATAAACCCAACTCCAAACCCTAACCCTAGTTCATTTTCATCACCAAGGAGAAGTGCTCAGTGGCCGTAAATCGAGTTTGATATCTCAAGCCTTAGATTAAACTTTCAATTTCATTTCATTGCTTCCTATTTGTTTATCGTGATTTTCCTTTTTGGTGTTTTATGTGAAGGATTCCGTGAAGGAATATGCCTGTGCCTGTGATGGTGTTAAATATACTATGAGAGAGTATTCTCTGTGAAATTATTTTAATCTGAGGCTTAGGCTTTTATATTGTCTGAGTTTTACACTTGTTTGGCTGCCTAGAAAGTTCGGTAAAGGACTTATCACTTGTCATTACCCAACATTTTTTCAGCAACCAAGCTTCTGTCAATGATAAACAATTTTCTAATGCTCAAAGATTAGTTTTTTTTTTTTTTTTTATAGGGCACATTGGTCTATTGTTATCATCAAATGGTAGTTTCTCTATATGCTCTGAAGATTTATTTTTTGTTCAGTAATTCTGTGTTTGTCCCATAGGCTTGCAATTTTAGGCACCGTAGTAATTTGGGTTTTTGATATATTGGTTTTTTACTTGAAGATATGATAATAGTACTCACCCTTTTATAGGTCTCTTATTGAAATCATGTTCCTTGAAAACATTTTTGCTACTCCGATCGTGTGAAAAAATTAGAACTACTTACACTGCAAGTGATGATAGAACAGACAGGGACATCAGCACTCCTTTGGAGAATGTTGACTCGTCTTTGGGAATCTCTCTGATGCATTGTATACGATTACTTTCATATGTTAATCTTTAGCTCTTTCTCAAGTTGTAATGCTGCACGCACTTCCACTCCTAATTTCCATTGGATATATGTATTTTGATTTATTCATGATTTTAAAAGCCATGTAAGATAGCATGACAGTGTGAGTGAAAGTGTGATTGCGTATATTAAAATTTCCAAACAATATTATATGTATCCATATCTATTTCTTTCATTCTGTGTTCTCTATTTTCAAATCTGCATATATTGTATTATATGTATAATGGTTTTACTTTTTTATTGGATTCCTATTCCTTTTAATGAAATTATTCTGTTTTTTGGTTTTTCTTTCCTCTTTTCATTTATAATCCTATCATAGCTGTGCAAAAAAAGGATTGGTATCCATTACTTAACAGGTCCTACTTGGTACTGTATAGGTGCATGAGCATCCACTTGATAGAGATAGAGTGAGTGTACTTGTGCCCTTATATGTACAAGTTTGGATCTATTCGCTGGTGGATTGCATTATTTATTTAAGTATGATACAAACATTCTACTGTTTGCCAATGATGCATTTAAATGCACGTATTATCAGATACAAGTATGATGATATGTGATTGTCACTACCTCTGAGGCAACATACTCTGGAAATGAAATGTTTTTTGATATTTTTTCTATGTTTACTTCTCTTGCTATTTGTGCACTTTTAAAGTTTAAACTTAGGAAAACCTGTCCGGACCCTTTTTCAAAGAAACCATGCTTTGTTTGTTGAATTGTTCGGTTTTGCCATATCCAGTTGGACAAACATCCCATCGCATATGAATAATTGAAGATTATGGGCTAAAGAGAGAAGGCAAGATTGATTTAGTTAAAGTTTTTTTGTAAACTCGGTTAGAATTGCACGCTATGTTTGGCATGACTTTGAGAATTTGACCTGAAATTAGAGGGAGGGTTAGAGTTACTCCGAATAGAATTGATTAATGAAGGTGTTCATTTGTGTCAACCCTCCCCATAACTGGGTATTAAGACAATTTGGTTGTCACTACCTCTGACATGGACAATGGATTGTAGATGACTTTAGGTTTCCTTTCTTTAATTTACAGTATGTTCCTATTTAAACAAGTTCATATAAAAGCAGAAGTTGGACAAACAAACTAAATTAGTGGAGAATGAAGGTAAAGTAGATAATAATTTTTGAGCTACTTAAAGAGAAGAAAAAGATATTGTAAAATTATTTCTTGTGAAGCAGCGTTATGTTTAAAATACATGATTGCCTTATTAAAAATCTTAGTCTTGAGTTTCTTCTTTTGTTATAAGTTCTATTGATTGCATAGTCTATTTGTGGTTTTAGCTTGTATGTAGGAACTTTTGCATTCTATGGTGGACTTGAATTTTGTTTATTGTCTGCAAATTGCCTCGTAGCCTGATGATTGTTACAAAAGAACGGAGATTTGAATGTTGCTTTTGTAGAAGCCTGAGGACAAATTGGGCTCCAGAAGCATCTCATGTGATAGCTTCTTCCAGTTGGTAACTTGGTATATGAAGGCTGTGGAGCAATTTTACATTCTCTTCGTGCTTAACATCTAACTGAAAAAAAAGCACTTGGGTTGAGACTTAATTTGTAGGTCTTTTTGATACACATTGCTCTCTAATTTATAAATGGAAAAAATCTTTTGAAATTTAATATTAGGCCAATTCTCTGTGCAATTCGTTTGCCTCAGCAATTGAATTTTGTGTAAAGAGTTCCTGAGAGCATGGGCCATGAGAAGTTCTTGGGCTTGAGCAATTGTGTGAACAGGTGGGTTTGACTGGATTAAGAGGGGCCTTTTAACTTTCAGGACTGGCTTTTTTGTATAGGATTTTGAACATAACTACATAGAGAAACAGAAGACAATACAAGACACCACATGTTCTGGTTTACGGCGAAGCACAATGGTAAAAATCTACAATCAAAATGCGAAAGGTTGCAACTGATACTAATTATAAAAATAAAAAAATTCTAAATTTTTTTAATAATCGAATAGGGGTTTCAAACATTCACTTTGGGTTGGAGTGGAATACAAGGTATATTCATCTATGTTGATTCGTTCAATCGTTATAGTTTTATTTGGGAAATTCTTTTTCTTGTTAGGGCTTAATAAAAACTATAACAACTTATCCAAGAAAAACCCATTTTGATTTTATGAAGTTACATAGATCAATTTAAGACAAAGCCCTATGGATATTAAAAGGTACAAATAATTCAAAAAAAATTTTAAAAAAATCACAGAATGTTGTCAATTACTTTATGGTACATCATAATATTGTTTTAAAAAACTAAAAATAAAAAGCACTCTTTAAAAAGCATCAACAAACGAAATTGAGATTAACAACAATAGTTGCTGTGTAATGTGGACATTTATAATAAGAAAGCCCATAAAAAACTAACAGGCCCAGACAAATTTTAGACTGTTAAATTGCTCCAAATTCTAACCCCCCAACAAACAGAATTAACTCAACATGGGAACATTTTACTCCTGATCTTTTATCACTTTTGTAATCATAGCTTTAAACTTTAAAAATGGTCACTTTAGGATTACCATCTTTCATAAGTTTGCAATATCAACCCATTTGTCTAAATTCAACTTTAAATCCTTACGAAGGATGTTAAATTCTCAACATACCTCTGTCCAAATTCAAGATATTTTTATAATTTTATAAACATTTTCAGGGTATTTTGAGGATTTCACTCATGAATAATTTGATTTTACCCCTTAATTTTGACGGAATTGTTGACATTACAAACTTCTGAAAGATGATAACTTTAAATTGACACTTTTTAAAGTTTAAGAATATGATTATAAATATGATAAAATAATATAAGTGACTTTTTTCCCTTAAAAAAAATAAAAATAAAAAAAATGATAAAAAAACTTTATCCATTACATTTATTAGATTGCGATCTCAGCTGGGTTTCCAAAAGAAGGTCTCTTCTAATAGGGTAGAGGAAAAATGATTAGAACTTGAAATCATTTTATGACCCATTGCGAACTGTTTGCATGTATATATTGCACAGTAATTTTCTTTTGGGTCTTTTGTGGGAGAACCCATCCTTTTTTTAGTGTTTTAATCCCTGTACCTTTCTCTTAGTTGCTCATCAAAAAAAAAAAAAATCATTTTCTGTGTGGAAGTGGAACCCATTTTGGTAAGAATCAAAATCATCCACGTCGATGCCATTCAATCTGGCCATGTAAAGCCATGTTTATACTTTATTTCTAGACCCACTTTTCTTTGGGACTTTGTGGGGTGGGGGGGGAGGAATGAGTGTTCATCACGTGTGGGGGCGAGTGATGATAAACATCACACCGGCGTGCAACAGTCATGCATGCCCAGAGTGATGTATATCATCACTAGGATAGGGTAGAGGAAAAATGATTAGAACTTGAAATCATTTTTTGTGGAAGTTGAACCCATTTTGGTAAGAATCAAAATGATCCACGTCGAGTCATCGATGCCACTCAATCTGACCATGTAAAGCCATGTTTATATTTGATTTCTAGACCCACTTTTCTTTGGGACTTTGGGGTGGAAAATGAGTGTTCATCACGTGTGGGGACATGTTGCATTTTTTATTGGACTCGTAGACATTGTGTGGTGCCTTGGTGGGGGCTATTAGGTTAGGGGCCAAATTTAGAACTTGAAATCATTTTCTGTGGAAGTGGAACCCATTTTGGTAAGAACCAAACTAATCCACGTCGATGCCACTCAATCTTGCCAAGCAAAGCCATGTTTGTATTTGATTTCTAGACCCACTTTTCTTTGGGACTTTGGGGGCTGGGGGGTGGGGTAATGAGTGTTCATCACGTGTGGGGACATGCTGCTTTTTTTATTGTGCTCGTGGACATTGTGGTGCCTTGCAAGCATTGGTGGGGCTATTAGGTTACGTGCCAAATTTAATATGTATTTTTTTTTCAAGATGAGTCTAAAAAAAAAAAAACTATTAAATTGATATATAATTTATTAAAAAACCATATGTTTTATGGGGCAAATGTCATAATAATTGAGTGAGTTGAAGGAAAGAAAACTTTGTCGTTAATATAATGTGGATTTATTTGTCATTATCATCATTAACATTAGTTTTATTAGGCACACATGGGTAAATTAGAGCTTGTCTCCCCAAATTATTAGTTAAAAAAAACATGCAAACATCATATCCTTAGATAATTGAAGTAAATTAAGATTTCAACTTTATTAAAGGAAAGCGACGAACAGGAACAATAATATTTCAGATTTAAAAAGTTGGCCCAACAAATTACATTGATTTCTGAAAGCAGAGATGTCTCAAGTCCAGCAAGGTCCCATGTCATCTAAGATCCAAAAGCTATTATCCAAAATGTAAAATTACTTATTTAGACTTGCACTTTCTAGTTATACCCATTTAATTTTTGGGGTATTATAAAAGCATGACGAAGATCTTTGGAGTACAGCCAAATGCCCAAAGTTGTCACTGACGTCGGCCATTTGACATGAACAGCTACATGTACCATGTGAATTCACATCACAACTAATCGTCTATTAATACGTTCACATCACAATCAATCGTCTATTGATACGTGATATAGTTGATGAGTCATACATTTGGAGAATTACAGTTTTATCTCCAATTCAAAAAAAAAGAAAAAAAAAAAAAAAATAGGTCACTCCTCAAGGGCAACTAACCCCCTCTATCGAGGGGCACCAGTCCTCTGCTCATGTAAAGGTAGTCAAACGCCTCTCATATGGTGAGAGGAAGAGAAAGCCGCCCATTACCAAGTAGGGGGTTGCTTGCCTCCTCCATATGAGAGGAGGCTACATGAAGAGTGGCCTCTCTATTTTGGTTTTAAAAAAATTAGAATGAAACTATAATTTTACCCACCAAGTCACAGCCATGCGACATGTGACACGACAATTGGTGTTTCTGTTAAATGGTCGACTTCATACGGAGAATTTACCCGAGGAGATCTCTAAATTACTTACTTTCAAGATCTTAAAGATCAATTTGATTCAACCGCAAACCAAATGCTGTTTGGATTGAATTGTGTACACACTGCTTTACCTTTTCAAATTACTTGACTTTGTCATGCCATGGGACGTGGAAAACTCTCACTGCCTGGCCTTATTAGGCGGTGGTGATATGATAGATACCAAAGAACAATATTCAAGGGTGAGAAATGCATGTGGGTAAAGGATGGTTGACATTAGAAGACCAACTCACCACTTTGGGTTGCAATTACAATCATTGTTGAATAATTCCAAATAATCTGAAAGACACTTCTTCTGAATTTATTTGCATTATAGGACATAAAACATTACATGAGAATTATACCATTTTCTTCCTGCAATAAGACAAAATATTGATCAAGCTGGATCTGCATTAAACTTCTATAGCAGATCATAATATCCAATGGACCAACTCAATAACAGATCAACCAAACTGGCAGGGCTCAATTCAAAAAAACCCAGAAGCCCTGCTTATGGAAAACCCAATAAATATAAATATATATATATAAATATATATATATATACAGCTAAAAAGCAGAAGCAGCAATTCAAAAATATGGAGCTGCTTTGCTGCTGCATAACTTGTCTCTAATAAGTTGTTTTACTTGATATCTTCATCGTCAACAAAGCATCTCCTTTTTGAGTTCCATCTTATTGCCTGCTTTACTCAAGACACCAGAAAAACCTATGCTTTCCATAACCAAATCCTCCACACTTTCTTCCCTGGAGGATGGAAATGGTGAATGCATTGAAATCTCATGGATTGATGCTAAACTCATTAGCTCAGATTCATCTAGACCTTTTGCAGGACCAAAACTTGATCGCTCAGTCCCATGCTTTGCCAATGCATCTTTGAATTTCTTGATCTGTAATACAAGAATTTGGACTTAGCATTTGAAATACAAACAACCCTTTTAAAGTTATGAGAAATCCAGCAATAAAAAGTAATCTTACAGTGGCATTGGTGCAGCTGAAGCTACATACACAGCCCTCTGCACCTCTATAGAACCTAAAGAATGGTAGGACATGAATGTGGAGACTGTAGCACATAGTTTTGAGCTCCTCACAGTTAACTTTAAGAAAAATTGCATTGGGGTTCAGTTCAGCCAGCTGACAGATCTGACAAAAAAATTCCAATATAATGTTTAATAATCAAACTAGATGTATATAAATTTGTGATAGGCTTCTTCTGTGAAAAAGTACTTTGATAAATTTCTATCTAGAAAACGATTCAAAAATTAAATATTTATTTACCTTAGGATGGAGAGTTTTGCAACCTCCACAACCAGGTGAGTAGAAGTCAACTATGACCAATCTATCACCAGCATTATTCAAGGAATCCACAAGTTCTTGAGCCGAATGAATCTCCACCATGTTGGTTGTTAGAGTCTTATCCCACCATCTCAGAGCTCGGCTCACACAGATTGATGATGCTTGTGCCTGAAATAAGATATTGAGCATTAGTCCCCAAAATGCAGCAAGGGACGGCAAATTCGTTCAAAATATAAAACAGTAAAAGCAAAGTATTCACATACACGAACAGAGAAATTTCTGGGGGATTTGGGACTCCAGTCCCGTAGACGCTTTTGATCTGCCATAAGCAGGGGCTTTCCCATAAAATCGACACCTAAAACGGGTAAAGCTCTTGATTTTGAAGAACCAAAAGGGGGACAAAACCCACAAATCCTTCTGGATTTCGAGCCAAGAATAGTCTCATTCATATTCAACCCGTCAAAGTAAAGACAACTCTTCATCGAACAAGCCATCGTAATAATGTAAAATCAGGAACCTTTTTGGCGCTTTCAGCATGAAACAAGCAGAACCCACTTCACCTTTTGGATCAAACACCAACTTTTGGAATCAAAAGTATCTGGGGTATGAAAAGTTTTGGAGACCCTTGAAACCCAAGACCCACTTCAAAAATTCAACCAAATGTACGGGATTTGAACAGAAAATACGCACTTTCAAAGCTTCAGAGGAAGAGAAGGAAAGAAGGAAGAAGTGGGGGTTATTGTTTAAAAAGAAAAAGAGAAAGAAGGTGGGGTTGGTGGGGGATCTTTTTGGTTTGGATTTTACTTTTATCCAAATTTTCAAATTATTATTATTTTTAATTTCGTTTTGGATAATGAAACACCGAATTTAAGCAGTTGGCCATGTTTCCTTGATTTTCTATATTACCGCAACATGTTTTGGCAGTTGGCCTTGTTGTCCCATGAAACGGTTAAACCGCGAAGCGGACTCTGTTTTTTTTTTTTTTTTGCCTCTTCAGCTCTCCAAGATGTGGATAAGGCAACAGTTTTTTGCGCCAAAAAGGGAAGAGACTAATTAAAGTACTAATTTACACTTATTTTATATTGGTTTACCGTGTTTTAAGTAATTTTATGTGAACCATTTAAAATTTTTTTTTATTATAAAAAATTCACTTAAAACATGTCACACTAGTACACTACAGATGTAAAATGAGTATGATAAATAGGCGTAAATAATAACATCATATTTTCATCCTATCATTGTCTTATCCTATTGACGCGACAGTATGGGCACGTCAGTAGGATGAGATAATAGCGAATAAAAATGTGATTTTTATCCTTACTAAAAAATAATAGTGTGTTTTTCTTTTTCTTTTTGGGTCAAGCAATATTGCATTTGAATCTGCAATTTTAAATGGTATTTTTAAACAAACTCACGAATTTTGTTTTGTTTGAGAATATATTTAAAAAATAGTGATAGGATGGCGTGCAAACATTTTGGTTTGGTCAAAGCATGCAAGAAGGTGTATTTTTTAAAATGCATGATTTTAAAAACCAAACCACGTTAGCGATTTCAACAAACGTTCAACAACATTTTAAAATTACTATTTTTTTAAACCATGGTTTAAAAACCGCTAAATCAACACAATATTAAAAAGTATTTGGCTGTACTTGCTGAAATATTCTCCAATGATGACTTGATTATGTCAATTTTACCCACAAGTTGTAAAAGTTACAATGGGCGGCCAATTTTACTTTAGAAAAATGCTCTGCTTAATTTCTGTTGTCTATTTTGAATACATGTTTACTTAATTGGCATACTACATGTATTATTATTATTATTATTATTAATTAACCATAGTTGAAGCATGTCAACCCAACATAAATATATGTGAGATAAACACCATATTAAAAAAAAAAAGCATCCTTCTTTACCTTGTGAACTAACAGTATATTTAGGGATGCATAATCAAAATAAAATATTTAAATTGAGATAATTTTTTAATACTTTGTTTGACTCTCTTTCGATTAATTTAGTTATTTCGAGGAAAAAAAAAAAACAAAAACAAATGAGGCAGAAGATGCTTGGTACCGGATTAGAGCTTAATTAATGACAAATCTTGAACGAATCTCTACAAGATAAGTTAGTTAGGTGGCCCCTCAACCATATAATTATTATTTGGAAAATGCTAATTTTTTTTCCTTGGTTTTTTTTTTTTTTTACCCATTCTATTATTTATTAAAATTACCTTTGATAAGATGAGTAATACTGTAAGGTTATTATAGCTTTTATAATAAGTTTTTTTTTTTTTTTTTTTAAAAAAAAATGATAATAAGTCACGACTACTAAAATGTAGATTATTATGTGACCGTTTATGTGATATTTATACATAACTTTGTAATGAAATTATATTAAAAGTTGTAATATCTCAAGTATTTTTCTAATTATATATTAAGATATTTCTTAGAGTTTAGTATTTCTAATCAAATTTTCAGATGTATATAGACTTTTGGTTTTACTCAAATTACGTCTCTTATCTATACTTTTTTTTTTTTTTTTCCGGATAAAGAGATGATTCATTATTTCATTTGGATAAAGAGATAAAGTTGGATAATTATATAAATGATAGTACATGATAAATATATTGACACCTTATTCTAAAACAAATTAAATAATATAACACTATATGCAATTAGATATAATAATATTAAAGTCTTATTTCAGTTATCCGGTGGGAGTACCTGTGCTCCTGTGCAGCAGATAATGTAAGCTCTTGAGCTTCTGTATGTCAGTTCCACTTGTCCTTTTATTTTTTTTATTTTTTATTTTATGGGATTCGCATATCACAGATGAACTGGCGGAGTTTGCAAAAGGTAGCCCACGGGTTTTGAATTTTGTGTTCTTTGGATAGATCGCCCATTGTTTTTTTTTTTTTTTTTTTATGAATGATAGCCCATTGTTATATATATATTATCTCATGATTCATGAATGATAGCCCATTGTTTGTTTTGCGAAAACCAAGGGCAAAAGCCATCTTTCTAGAACGAGTACACAAATATGATTGGGTGAATGAATTTGTTGTCATCATCTTTTCTTTTCACAAGAAAGTAAATATTTTTTAAACGTGCAAATGCAATGCATTTATAAGTTGTGAGGAATGAGGATCCACATCAGGTGTAATGAGACAATACAGATGGTATCATTTAAGAGGGCAGACATCCTCCTGACCTACTTGCTGTCTGGACACCTTGCTGAACAGTTGATCCTTTAAACAAAATTTTTTTTTTTTTTCTTTAAATTATGAAGAATCACACTTTAAAATAAGATATATCCATTTTCCAAATAAAATAATGGGATGTAAAATGTTTTTCATAAGTGATTCTTCAAAATAGAAGTAGGATCATTCTTCATAAGTGTTCTTTAAAATGCTAGTTCCTCATCTTTTACCAAAAGTTCAGGCAGCTCTTCCACCTATGCAGGTTTAAAGTAAAATACTAATATTGCTCCTGCAAATGATTTTATCATGGCATGATTCTGGTAACTCTGCTAATTATCTTTCTCAATGTTTTAGAAAAAGGGGAAAATGCTTCATAGAAAGATTTTCTCAGCTTTCATGCATAATAAATATGCTGACATGTGGGTTTCTGAGGAAAAGTTATAACATTAAGATGGATTTTTCTTTATTTGTATAGCAGTATATTTTTGTCATTACACTTGATTGCATCTTGAATTGGGGAAAAAAAGGGGGGGAAAGGACAGAAAAGAAAAGAAGTAGAATTGTTACAAAAGTCAGAGGTGACATTGCATCAAGACCTCTAGCAACATTAGCACTTGTTATTGCTATGAAAATGACTCAGCCAGAGAACCCTCAGAGGAAGAAGCCAAAGCTGCTGCTGCCTCCAATTCCCGCATTGTCAATAGCCTGGTTGAGTGACAAAATTTTGCATTTGAAGGAGTCTCAATGGCTTCTGACTCTGTTAGTCTAAGGGAAAACTCCGTTTTAGTTGCCTCTACAGTTTTGTCGATAAATATTGATCTTGGCATATAGTCCTTCATGCCACATATAAATTCCAAATGGCCCCTTGCCTGAACAGATAATAGATAGCATACTCATCAGTAGAGGTGGCTAATAATGGAAAAGGACTATTTCCAAGGTGACATTGCATCACAAAACAACTATTTCCAAGGTGAAAATTACTTTCTAGTTCTCAGTTTCATTCTATACTTGTCCAATTAATTATTTTCCAATATTTACTTACTTATCCGAACAACATTGAAGTTCAAACAATTCTAATTTTGAATAATCTTAAGTCTCAAATTAATCAATGAACTGAACCCAAGACCAAGGGTTGATGTTTGAGAACAAATAATGAAAAGTTCCTCCATTTTCCCCTTTGTTATGCCTCCTCAAAATAGTGCTACATTAGTAGTCACTATATATGCTATATATGCAAACAATATCCTGGTGAATATCCTCACCAGACAAGTAAAATAGATAAAAACCTCTAATCAAATGTCAAAGATCAAATAAAAGCCAAACTATATTTTTCAACATCACATGTTTTACTTTTACCTGTTCTTTTGACTCATTGCTGGCTATGTTTACTAGCGATCTTTTTTCCAATGACGGTGTGACCACGTGTTATATTTAGAACGGATATAAATAAAGATACTGGCATGAGAACAAATGCAATAAAAAGAAATAAAAAAGGAAAAAATACATATAATCAGAGAAGTCATTAACATTACCAGTCTATATTCAGGAGCCCTTGCAGGAAGTTTCAGGTAAGCCATGTTCCTGACCTCGTACTCCCATAAAAAAGAGGTGTGGTGGATCCACCGGTTTTTAGTAATGGATTGAGCATTTCCACCAAACTTGCGGTTACCAAAAACATAATCTGAAATCAGATGAGAAAAAATGTATTACAGCTTCCTTACTCCTCCATATGAATTCCTTAGGTCATATATAAAACCTAAAGGAAAAATATGAAGTAAGCGTCATACAGCAATTTCATCAACAACTATAAAATTGTGAACAAAAAAATAATCATGAAACTTCTACTGCATTACAAAATGATTAAAAAAAAAAAAACAGATTTCATGGATGTCATTATAGTTAAGAAATTGGTATTTACAATGTAGTTACTACATTTTAACCACACTATATTTGTTAAAATCAGTGAATGAAAAGCCTTTTGTTTTTTAATTATTATTGAAGTTAGAAATATGGGATTTTAAATCCTGGACTCATGGCTGGTGGGTTGTCATATCCTTCAAATTCCCGCACTATGTTCTAGGAAAAATTAGGTGAAATGCCTCACTCATTAAAATCTATAATGAACTGAATTTTGAAAAATGATTTAAGAAAAGTATTTCCACACCCATGTTGTCCATTCAAATATGCATTTTAACATATGTAGGAAGAATTAAAAAGTGAAATGTAATTTTGACATATGCATACATGTGCGTACACGTACACAAACACATTACATCCACATCCACCTTAAAACACAGATATAGTAGTTATTAATATTACTAGCCTCTTTCAAAATGGGATTGGGAGATTCATACATTGTGAAGGACTAGTTTCAGAATAAATGGGATAAGTGCCATGGTAGTCAGCATAACAACAATACATTTGGTAGCTCATATTAAAGAAAACCCTCCGGTCAGAACATTCTGGCTACTATTGTATCATGACTTCAAAAGTTATATAAGCTAGACCCTCTATGAATAACAAGTAGTCCAGTGAGTTCAGGAGAAAAGAGAAAGCAGTTCCATATCCATGAAAAGAAGCATAAATCAATTTCAATTCAAAACAGAACACGTCTGTAAGATCAACAGAATCAAAGAATCAAATTTGAAAATATCCACTTGAAACATCATACACCAGAAGTTCTCTACACCAGTAAAAACACTATTACTAAGTGAAGGTTTCAATGCAAGTACCATTTTCACGAAGGTGGAAATCCCCAATTCCTCGGAAAACTTTGTTGTACAAAACGCTACTCCAAGACATAATAGGTTTAGGATATGGTTGTAAGTCAGCAACAGCATCTTTGTTGCATATGAAAGTGACAAATACTGTGCCAGGATCGACAACTACAGTACCTCCACCGGTAAACCTTCTAATGACTGGAATCTGATCACATAACACAGATTCAATTTCGAGAAGTTCTGCAGGCTTCCTAAGAAAAATATTCATGAAGTCCTCTGCGAGTCAGTCATGTCCGATTTAAAAGAATATATAGAACCACAACCCCAAGAATAGAACATGTCCACAGAAATTTGGGAGTGCAGACACACTACATAACCAGGAAATAGTCTTCACATACATGACAAAATTAGAGAAATGTGACAATTAAAGTTAATCATATAATTCAAAGGCATATAAAGATTGAATGCACCCTGATCAAGCAATCATTAACATGCTGAGCAGTAATATTTCTTTCTAGCTAGTCCTTCAAAAACCCAAATTACATAAACTCAACTCGACTTAACTCAACTAAGCCTTCAACCCAATGGGTCAGATCAGCTCTTTCAAATATATACTTTAGCCTATTCTGTTGTATCTAAGATCAAACACTCCATAACCTCTTCATTTATCATATCCTTATCCACTACTAGTACCCACATTATCAGAGTCGCTATGTTAACTCACAAAGGTAGGTTTGTGATTTGTGAACCCAATTCTAAAACTTTCCAAGCAAAGTAAACAAGCATAGAGTTCAAACATCGCATTGAACTTGAATTAGTCCATTTGGGTTTCTGCAACAACTTCAGTCCACCTAATTTCTTAACTTTTATTTCAATATATGGCCTTTCAGCTAATAACTTATATCAAATTCCTCCACTTTGACAAATTAACAAGCAGAAAAATACATAGAAGTAAAATCCCATTTGAAAGTGAATAAAAAAGTTTGTGTTTTTACCCTGAGACGCCCATGACAATAGCGGGTTGATCGGTTCCATCGTTGATGATGCACCAATTCTCCGACGACGTGCGAAGCAGCCGCTCCTCCAAATGCAATTGCTGCAGAATAGGCAGTCCTTTGAACTTTACAAGATTCATCAGAGGAAGCCCGAGTTTATGGGCTTGAGGTACAGCCATGGCGAAGCCAGTATAAGGCCAGACCCTTCGCAATTCTTGCAAAACGAAATTAAACCCTCATATATTTTAGACATTTGTACAGCAGGAAGGAAGGGTATCAACCCATTCAGATCATCCCACGTCTGGATGTGATGGGTCCCGCGTAGGTGATTCATCCAACGGTATACGGAATAAGTGATTTATTTGATGAGCTTCATTTTATTTTGTTACATTTAAGGTAATACAACATTTAATAAAATATATACTACATTTGATTAGTGAAATATAATCTAAATCAAAAAATGAATCTTCTCAAAAAAATATGATTTCCCATTATTTAAAAATTTTAAATGTCATGACAACAATATCACCATATAATTCCGGTAGGATTGAAGGGTCTCGATGTTATACAAATAGGGAAAAATACAGAAAATGAAAATGCTCTTAAGGTGTGTTAGAAAGTCACTTTCTTTAAGAAAATATTTGCCCTACCAAAATTGGTATAGAACAGGGTTACAACAAATTTTTCAATCTTCATTCAATGTTCTTTAAAGCCTTCCATTTAAAACATTTCTAAGACACAAAATAATATATATATTGAAAATATTTCAACACTCGAAACGGTCATGTCCTTACCTATTGTTTCTACTTTTGTGCCTAAACCGCTTTTTGTAGCCTTTATTGAGAGAACCAAGTCATTTTATGATCCATTTTCTACTTTTTGTTTGTATGTTTTGCACCGTATATATATATTTTTTTTTTTGTATATTGTTGGAGAGCTCACCTATTATAAGTGTTTTAATTCTGGTACCTCTTTTCTTATTTGTTTAGGAAAAAAAAAAAAAAACTGAGGAATACGATCAATTTGGCCTGAGCTCTCTGGCAAACTTGGCTAATTCCTTTATGAATACCGTTTGCACAAATTATTTTTCTTGAAAGGAGTTTAATTTTCTTAAATTGTATACTGATAGTGACAATATATATCAATCTTTTGTATTTTAGTTATGAACTTGCTATATTATTGCGAATAATTAAATTATCAATTATATTCTAAACAACCAATCAGCAGCTGTGGATTTACTACTTGTTGCACTGAAGGTTGGATAAAAGCCTTTGCTAGATTAATAGCTTTGGAGATTTGATGCTAGGAATTGAGTTTACTATGAATAGAGAGTTTAATATTGCAAAAGCAATAGAAATTATCAATCAATATGGTTCGAATAATTTGGTTTAGCTATTTATTGTTTGTGCTAAGAAATCATATATGGATGATATGAATGTAGAGATTTGTAGTAAATAGGTTATAGCACATAATGTCTTGTATTAAGGATAAGATTGTAAGTTGCTCTGTTTTGGCTAGTTTGAGTTGCTCTGTTTTTGTTAGTTTGCTGTTAGATGCTCTTTTTGTTGTTCCATCTTGGTTGCTGGAGTGTCGTGTAATCCTTGGTTTTGTGCTCATACAAATTCTTTCACCCAAATACAAATTTATTCATAACAATAATAATAATGAGCTCATACTTATTGGTGTTTGTTGGTTCCTTGAATTATTGCTTCAATACCAAATCAAAGCTTTTTAGGCTTGCGGGAGAAAACGCATTTATACAAGAAAATCAAGGAAAACAAAAACAAAAACAAAACAACCCCGGACAGCAGAACAGATCCAGCAGACACGGTGCTAACTGATATTCGCCTAAAGCACCCAACGCCAAAGAATTAGCCGGGCCGCTGACCAGAGCCAAAGAGGAGATACTCCTTACTCTTTAGTGGATAGGCTTCAGTTGTTAAATCACCACTTTTCTTAAAAGTATAAGCTTATAAGTAGAGGTAAATTTATCGTACTTTTAACTTCGGTCCGAGTTGGCCAATAGGTAGGCTGGGGTATCGCGGCGTACCTGGCTAGAACAAACAAAAAAAAAAAAAAAAAAATGAAGAGAGAGAGAGAAGGAAAAAGGAAATCAGCAGAAGCTGTGCTCCACAAGTTTGACAAATTCTTTGAAGTCTATCCGTCCATCTCCATTGTCATCAAAGACTCTGATCATCCTTTGGCATTCCACTTCCAAAGGTTCCATGAGGCCCAATGTGCATAGGACTTTTCCCAACTCCCCTGCATCGATGAACCCATCACTGTTCTCATCAAACATATCAAAAGCTTCTTTCAGTTCTTCTGGGCTTGGCTGATCCTCCTCGAACAGCCTTGCAATCTCATGTGAATCCAGCCTCTCTTCATAGTTTTCATTTCCCAGTTTCTCCATCACCATCTTCACTTCTCCCATAGAAAGCTTGTTATCATCTAGATAACTTTCACAAACTTGAAGCTTCTGCTTCTGGGATTCTCTCTTCTTATCATCCATGTTTTCATCTGCACAATTACAAAGTCTCTGGAATCGAGCCTCTTTGCTTTCAATCCAAATCTTCCTTGCATGGTGAAGAAGGCATATGAACATGTGGAGTATGTTAATCACGTTAAGAGCTAAGAGAATGCCAACAATTGCAATGGTGCTGGCAGATTTATCTTCCCCTGTCTTCTCCATTTAGATGACAAGGACAAAATATATGTATCAATACAAACGACTAACTGTCCTGTTTTTTTTTTTGTTTTACTCTGTTTCGTTTAGTGAAGGTTGCACTTGCTTGTATTCGTATAAATAAGGTGAAAAGGCCTGTTGGAAAGGTTGGCGAAACTTTGTGTGAACACCCATTCAGTTTCCACAAATAATTAGGGGGTGAAAGTTTCCAAGTAATGCACTATTCACACTTATTATATCATATTCATTTTACGACAGAATGATAAATGTGTGTTAAAAGTATTTATCGTAGAGTCTATATAGTAGAGTCTAACTTTGGTATGGACTTGGCTTAAAAGTGGTATTTTACAACATCCGATAATATGCTGACGCCTTAGATAATGCAAAAAAATTTGCACAAACATACCCTACAACAAATACACCGAATCAAACCAAGACTTAGTTTGATTGCAGGTCTTCTTTGAAGACCAGAGAAGGAGGCTTGGCTTCAAAACCCATGTGGGTCTAAGTTTAGCTTACGTGTCAAAAATGTATTGAGTGCTGCAAAATGAGTCTTTTACGCTTGGTCCGGACCATAGGGGCTCTCTTTATCGTATGGCCTTGAACATTGAATATGTAAGTGAAATGTGGTGAATTGACTGAGAAAATGCATGAACTCAAGACTTTTGCTATAATATTACGTTAAATTATTACTTATTCATAAAGCTTAAATGATAAAAAATGATATACGTAATCATTTAAATTAATATTATAACACTTATCATCATATGTGGGTTCAAGTTCTCTTTCAATGAGTAAGGGTTTATTTGGATTTGTGCTTTTAAAATAGCAATTTTGAAATGTGAGTTTGGGTTTGTAATTTATAAAAACGCAGTTAAGTGTTTAGCAAAATCAAATCACAGTTTAACCTTTTAAAATTATGCGTTTTTTAAAAAAAAACACTTCCTTACCTGCTATCACAATTTCTTTTAAACGCAATCCCAACTAGTCCATATTCTGTGATTTGGTTTAAAATCACACTTTTTTATTTACAAAATTGCAACGTCAAATGTACCCTAAGACGTAACTTGGAAGAAACAAAATTTGAACGCACGACTTCTTATCAGATATCATGTACCAAAAATAGCATTATTCCTTTCAAATTAATTCACACCGACCATTGTTAAAAAAAAGTAGCATTAGTTCACTCTTTTACATAGTCTAAGGTAGATCGCAGCTTCCAGGTTATTGCAAAGGGAGAAATGCAGCTTGACTTTGGACAAAAATAGGTTCGACAAGTCGTTGGAGTTGGCATGGGTGAAGGGTTAACACGAAACTTGTAATTGCAGAGAAATTTCGGAGGAACGTAGGGGGACGACTTGTGCAGTAAGTTAAACGACAGGATAATGATCACTTTCATTTCATTAATGGGAAACGTGATCAAAACTTATCCAAACGTTATTCACGCAATTAAGCAACCCCATCATAAAAATAAAACAAAACAAAATAAAATAAATTATTCATTTTTTACCTTTTTTCTCTTTACCAAAGAGAGATATGAGAAGAGAAATATATATAGTAATTTTTTTATAAAAAAAAAAAAAAAAAAAAAAAACAACAACATCAAAATATTATCACTTTTATATCACATCATTTAATATGAACAGTGCCGTGTAATGTTGTTGTTGGTTGCCAAACGACACCGAAGTGTCGGTCGGTGCTTAGATGGTGTCGGTCGGTTCCCATCTAAGCAGATGGGCCAACTAACTAGTCTAGTCTGTGTCTAGCCGACAAGGCAGGGGAGAGAATGGGATCAAGATCCCCTCCCAACAACAATTACTTAGTAAATTTCTTTGTTTCTTCTTTGAAATATTTCTTGTTCAAACCGATGATGATACCATTACAAAAATTACTTAGTAAATTTCTTTGTTTCTTCTTTGAATGGTAGAATATGTTGGGTGACATCACTGACATGGGTTCAAACGACGTCACATTAGAATGGAGGTATTATTATAAAGAAAATTCCCAATTGCATCCCACATCTTCTTTAGTATGGATTTAAATATTGTGTCACATTTTGGGAATCAGGATCCCTTTCCATTATTGGAAGAATTGGAGAATTTTCAATTTTCAATTTTCAATCCTAGCCATTCATTTTTATCCAACAGCCCATACGATGCCACGTGTCTCACTTAAATTAAATAATAAAGTATTAATAATTTTTTTAAAAAATATATATTAAAATTAAAATAATAAAAAAATTAAAATCAAATAAAAAAAACCGGAGTGGCCGGCCACCTCCGTTTTTTATTTTTTATTTGATTTTAATTTTAATTTTCTTTTTAAAAATTAATTAATATTTTATTATTTAATTTAAGTGGCACACATAACATTGTATGCGCTGTTTGATAAAAATAGATGACCAGGATTGAAATTTTGAGAATCTCCGATTCTCTCAATAATGAAAAAGGATCCTGATCCCCATAATGTGACACAATATTTAAATTCATACTAAAGAAGATGTGGGATCCAATTGGGGATTTTCTTTTAATAATACCTCTTTTCTAATGTGACGTCTTTTGAACCCACGTCACCCAACATATTCTACTATTCAAAGAAGAAACAAAGAAATTTACAAAGAAATTTTTGTAATGGTACCATCATCGGTTTGAACAAGAAATATTACAATATAAAAAAAACAAATAAGACTAAAATGAAAATATTTAAAATTTAGAGATCAAATTAGGTATAGGAATTGAGAAAATTATAGGGTTTTGTGGCAATAGAGCATTGGGTCACAAGGTTTGTGTGAGTGGGTAGTAGTTGCCAGTAGATATGAAAGTGTTCGATTACCCTCATTGAGCTTTTGAGAGTGGTTGCACTACTCTTAATAGACCAGATATGATAGTCGGTGTCATCTCTCGCACGGTGGTTAGAGGTGGCGCAAAACCAATTAATCATATGCTTTTGTAAGTTTGTTTATTAACTGATGGAAGCACTCCCAGATCGGCCCATAAGTTAAAGTCACATGCGAATAGAATTACTCTTTTCAACGACCTGCACCCGTCGACCCAGTTGTTAAAAATTGTTCAAAGAGATTGATGCCCAACTTTATTTGAAGTGGACATCATAGCTCCCTTAACACTATAATAAGTGGTTGTGTTAATATGCAATACATAGCTTTTAAAGTCATCATTAAATTTAACTTAACAATAAATATTAAATTTTGATATGGTTGTGTTTATATCAAAATTTATAGGTCATCATATGGCTGTGTTAATATCCATCTCAAATAAATTTATTTTGACTTAACAATAAATATTAGCAGAAGATATATAATTTGTTCAAATTGAAGTCCCATGACTAAATTAACACTATGGGCTGCATTTATAATATTTCTAAAAGATTTCACTCTTCACCTAAATTTATCAATTAAGCTTGCTGTCCAATAGACATAGCTATTCTTTAAATTGGATTGGAAACTTAATTTATTAAATTAACACATGTTCTTAAAACGTGCAATTTCTCACATATACATATATTTTTAAAATGCATATACATATTCTAAAATTATATGTCAATTTATATAAAAAATGGGTTAACTACATATATATCCCTCTATACATCACCATTTTTGCAGCGTTTCACTAATAACAATGTCCTAATTTAATCTACCATTAAGATTGCAACGTCTTTCTTTTGCCATTCAAAATGACAAAAATATATTTCATAAGATAAAAAAGATAGTACAATCACAATAGTAAATTAAGAGAATATTGTAAAATTTGAAATAATGAGAGAATGTGAAAAAAGATGGTAATTAATTAAAAATAGAATGATCTATGTCCCTCCGTTAGACCCACCTCGACACGAGCTCATCCTCTGCGTGCACCAGCCCTGCACTTTCCAACGGCACCTGCCGCTTCTGATTTTGGCCCCCCAGATTGTGACTCGCACGCGCTTGTGCATGGTTTTTTCACTTTGGCCAAAATCTTCAGGTGGCCTTTGTTGGTGTTTGTGGGCTTTTGTGATTTTTCTTTATTTTCCCTGTATTTTTTGTTTTCCCAGTATGTTATGGTCCTGGCCTTTTGGGTTGAGGATGTGAATAATTTCCTAGCTGGCTTGCAAGTCGAGGAGGATGAGTTTCGATATAGGATTTCTGCTCCTAGGGCGGAGGATTATGAGCTACCTATGCATTGAGTTGAGCTTGTCTTGAACAGATCTGTTGTTACAATTGAACATTAGTCATGGGTTAGCGAAAGATTAGTCATCGATAGGTCTTAAATGTTAGATTGTTATGTATGTATTTATGACTTGTAACCTCGTAGCTTCAACTATGATTTTTTCAAAACTTTTGTTATGTGATGTAAGAACGTTTCTGCTCATGATCCTTCTTCTATTAATGAGACCGATTTTTTTTTCCCCTTAAAAAAATAAAAATAAAAATAGAATGATAGATTTAATAGTTTAAGTGACTTTTCGATATTAATTATTACTAAAAATATGATAATTTGTTATCTTTGCCAAAATGAACACTAATCTGTAATTTGTGAGCCAAGATCTTTTGGCTTCCTCTCTCTCTCTCTCTCTCTCTCTCTCTCTCTCTGTGTCTGTCTCTCATTTGTGAGCCAAGATGAGGCCAACCAAAGAACCAAAGAGAAGCCGAAGCCGAGGCCGTAGCTCCCCATCATCACCAATCGGAGACCGGACCAGACGCTCCCTCTCCGCACCGGGGTCACGCCAAACTAGACCCGCACTCACTCCCTCTACCTCTCTCCTGGACCGCGAGCTCGTCACCGAAGATGCCACCACTCTCTTCGAAGACCTTCGAATCTCCTCAGACGCCAACCCTCGGAGCTTCCCGTACAGCGTGAAGCAGCAGTGCTGGGACAAGGCCGAGAAGGTCCGAGGCCGAGACCCTGAGCGCTGGCGCCGAGACGCGCTCGGCAACCTCCTGTTTCGGAAGCTCGTGGGTTGCCCGGGATGTCTCTGTCATGATTATGATCACATTGTTCCTTACTCTAAGGTCCTCAAATTTCCCTCTCTCTCTTTTTCTTTATTTCGCGGTTGGAATTTTGTGAAGTGGGTTTGCTTTGGTTCTGGCAATTGAGGGTCTGCTTAGGGTGCATTTGCTTTATACATGCCTAAATTTGATACTTTTGTCGTAATTTTTTCTTTTTGTGTATTGTTAGTTTGCTTTATACTCCTAGCCTGCATTCCATTTCAGAGATTCTAAGAGACCTTGAAGTAAATTTTAAACCTTTGCATAATTGCATGTCTCTTATCTGCACCATTAGTGAGCTTGATGGGCATGTGATATAATGCCATGTTAGATTGTAACACCACAGTCCCAAGTTGAAAATGAATAGCTCACATGGAGTGACTGGATTATAAAGGAGTTCGTGGATGTTAAGTCTCATATTAGTTTCCTATTAGGTAAGATTGAGCTTTATAAGTAATTATAGGGAGCTTTAGTTGTAACTTGATTAGTAGTGATAGGCAGATATGACTAGCACTTTTTCCTTGGATTGTTACATAAATGGTGTTAGAGTATAGACTTGTTAGTTTGAGCTGAGGAGTGAATAGTAGCCACAATGTAGGCTTGAGCTTTTGGGTTGGTGGTGGTCCAACATGTTATATCAAGGTCTCACTGAGGAGACTTCCCTAAGTGTTCATCTCCCCCAAAGACAGTGACTGTGAAGGCTAAGATGGATTCTGCTACTGGTGCCTGGTCTTGACTTTCATCTTTGAGAGTCCAAAAGATATTCCAGAAAACTTGCTAGGGCTCAAGAGAGAAAGGTGGGGTAAGAGCATATATCTCTTGTAGGGATTGATATAGATGGATGATTGGCACTGTCAGACACCGGTATTTGCTGGCCGAATAATCAGTTTTTAGTATAGTTAGGAAGAAACTCGCTTTTCAAGCTTCTCTTGAGCAAGCAAGGGCCCGATTGGAAGAGGGCTGCGTGCCCCACAGTTTGGATGATTATGATGTGTTGCGTTGCAATTCTTAGAAATATTTGATACTTCTATTTTCAGGAAGTTGGGCTGCTTTGAAAGAGGAGGAGAACAAATTAAAAGCTTAATAAATTTAAAGGCAAACTTAGGCATGGAGAGACCAGAGAAGATGCTGAAGCCAAAAAGCATACAATGGAAAGGGGGGATATGGGAATACAATATTATTTCACTAGATTTCTAATGCCAAAAGGAGATTGGATTCGCGTTTACTGTAATGATGGAGGGTGTAATATTCAAAGAGGACCACATGCTGGGAATGCAAATTTCAACTATCTAATTATCTTGCCTAGAAAAGGTTTTATGGTTAAAACTTACCAAAAAGAAAAATGTAGTTATCTTTCTTAAGAGAAGAACTTTTGTTGGAGGGCTCTTCAAGGATGAAGTGCTCTAACTATGGTCATACTATAATATAACAAAATTCTTTCTCAAGGAAGAATTTTTGTTATACTATAGTTTATTTTCTGCTATCAATTGACCTTTTTTCCCCTCATTGTATGGCAGGAAATGTTTTTGCTCAAATATGCATATTTTATCAATTCATTATTACTTGGTAGTTCTACATTTTGATTTTAATTATAGATTAGAAAGAGTATACTCATTGTCTAAATTTTGTTCATGATTCCAGTTTTCAGTTTGACCCATTCTGTTTATGTTTTTTGTTTGGAAGGGTTCTTTAGGGAAATTTATAACAAAACTACTTTTCTATCCAATTTATTTATTTTTTATTTTTCTCAACTGCTGCCTGATGCTTGATTTGGCTATTTTCAAAATTCAGGGAGGACAAAGCACGCTCGAAAATTGTCAGGTTTTGCAGGTACGTGGCTTGTCTCCTTTTAGCATCTATTACTATCAAATGATTCAAATTTATACGGAATCTTTTTTTTCTGTGCTTCAATATTGTGTACATTTTCTCACATTCTGCAAATTTGGGTATTTCATTTTCGCAAGTTTGTGCTGCAGAAATGTTGCATTAGAATGTTATTCCGTTACTCTGATGGAGCATGCTAACTAAGTTTTTATTTTTTATTTTTTATTTTTATGTATTTAAGCATTATGAAAATTGAGTTGTGGATGTACATGGAAATCCTTCAATCAACATAAGCCTAACAGGCTAACACAATCCAAAAAACAGTGGTTAAAAAGAAAGAAAGAAGGGAGACATCAACCTAGTGATGTTATTTGGACATGATGTTAAAAAAATTGTCAAGGTTTTCATGGTAGCCCACCTCTCCATTGACCAATCTTCTCTTTTCCATCTTGGTGGTAATCATCTGCAGAAAGTTCTAAACTAGAAGCAACCAATTCTATAAGCCAAGGTGATTGCAAAAGCTCAATGTGTTCAGCCTTCGCATTGGATTTGAATTCCTCCCATTTACAAAGCAATGAACTTAAAATAGAAGCTGCAAAATACCAACATTATTGTTTGATATAAAGGAATATCAACCAAATCAGCAAGGGTAGTAAGTAGGTATCAACTAATTTGGTGCATAATCTATTATATTTCTCAAGGATTTTTCTAACTGCAATTGCATTCACTGAACATATTCAATCAGCATCCGTCCTTCTAGTGAGTGGCTTGTTGATCATTCTTGAAATAATGACTCAAGTGCAATAAACATCTCTGCATCCTGGTAGCAACATGAAGATGGAGATGCCAGACTCTTGATGCACCAATGCAGATATATATCATTGCTCCCTAGGATTCCAAATCTAATCGCTCTAGCCCATTAAGCAATTAAAAGGATCTAGTAGACTGAATGCAATATAACCCTTGATTAATGAACTGTGGACACATGGAGTACCAAAAAAATAGAAGAAAAACAAAAGGAATTCACTATCAAAGTATGTGAAAGAAGAAAAAACCAACTAACCTGGATGCCTTTGGGTGATTTAAGAAAAAAAATTAAAAATTCAATTCAAAAGGAGACAAAAAAACCTGGATACTATAACAATATTAACACTGTTCGATACTTTGAACGTTCAATTGCAGTTGCCTCTGTTTAAAGACCATAGTTCTTGTGGCAACCAAAATTTTTCAGATGATGACCACCAAGATGAACTAGAAAAGAGAAGGAAATTAGAAGATTGATAAATGGAGGTAGACTACTGTGAAAAGATTGATAATTTGCCCAAATAATGTTGGTAGATTAACCTCTGCAGGTTTTTTTTAACCACTGTTTAGGGTTATGTTAATAGATTGACGACATGACAAGATCTTAACATTTTATTCTAAAAGACATGTGATTTAAAAAATTCTATTAGAACTCTAGAAGATCTTGACCCAGAAGTACATTTTTTACTCGAATCTAATAATTAGAGTGAACATTCAAAAAAAATAGTTTCAAACCTAGTCAGCTTTACGACAATTTTTAAACATCATTAGTTCAAGCCAAACAAGTCTTCTCCTCTGAGCTTTCCTTGTGCCACTGTACTGGCCAATTTGGTAAACTGCTTCTTGCAATTTTTTCATTAATCCAACTGTTGCACTAGAAGTTAAAATCTTTTCCTTTTACATCCAGGAAGTGCCGTTGAAAATAAAAGGTAGTTTTTGTAAAGCTAGATGGAAAGTTGACTACCTTATATCTGGAGAGCTTCAAAAGGGTTGACAATGCTTACCCTACTAATCAAACCAATTTGGAAATTCACCATCTAGCACAAGGAGTCCTTTATGCGTGCATGTGTGTATGTTTGTTGGCAAGGGCTTTGTTTTTAGGAAGTAAACATTTTGTGATTGCTTGTTCTTTCAAATGTCTTTCAATTTATTTGTACACTGAAGTCCGCTTTGAGCACATATAAGTATTTGATGCAATTTATTAGCTCAGAGGGTGTTCTCTTATTTGCTTTACTTATTCAAGTCAGTCAACCTTTATCTCTCAAATTGCAGACAGCTGTTAATCGTTCAAAGGGAAATCGGACCGAGATGTCAAGAACTGAGCTCATTCAGAAAAGTTCTTATTGCCGGGTTGCAGGTACAACCAAGCCCTATAGACCTCCATAGGCATCTCAAAGTTCATGGATCTACTAGAATTACTAATTGAAAATTCTGAATGGGTTATCCAATTAATTGCAGGTCGTGACATGGATCTTCTCGAACTGTCTGCCTACGGCAATGTCCGTCGCGGGCAAGACTCTGGGGGATGTAGAATCCAATAGAAATACTAGCTGTGGTAACTTCTTGTGAAGTTGAGTAGGATATGAATATATATACACTAACATTTGCATTAAACTGCACAACATGTGCTTGATTACCTTCTGTTGGTCATGTAAAGCATTTGAGTGGGCTTTCTCTTCCCATCGCCCAAAAAATGTTTTTGTTAGCTTAGGTCTCTTCATTAAATGTACACTGAACAGATGGTGTCAAAGGCAATCCAGTTTCATGACAAGTGCTTATTTGACTGCTAGATATTTCCTGGTGCCATTTGTTTGAGTGCTTCTTGTTAGCTGTTTAGTGAGATATTCTAATCAATCCTCAGAGAGAGGACTTAAGCAATGCTCAGTATTATTTGGTGAATATACTCGGTATATGAATGTAGGCTTAAAACAGCTGCAAAAGAACTTTGGCTTCACAATCATTGTTTCTCATAATCTCTAAGCTTGTTTAGGACCATTGGTTTCTATCAAAACAGAAATATTAATAACTCAAACACAAAATACTCCTAAAAAATAAAATAAATTTTATCTGCATGTCATCAAAACATTTTATTAAAATTAAAACATATTAGCAGTAAGTAAAACAGTACATGCAAATTGTAAATAGCTGACTTATCTCTTTAAAGTTGGAGTAGTTATGAGTCTCCACTGTCGGAGAGAAAGAATTAACAAACAACAAAAGAAAATAATTGCCTGTTTCTTTTTTTCTTTTTCTTCTCTCTTTTTGCTAGAGCTTTGTGTGGGAAAGTAGCTTCAGGTCGACGGCTACTTTTCTAAGATGCTTATCATCTTTCCAACACTTTTTCTTATTTTCCTTTCTGTTTGAGGTACTACGTTTTTCTCATTGGAAGCTGTATTGGGTGCCTTACACGTGTCCCAACTAACTCATACATACAGAAGACCTGTTTTATGCTGAATTCTTAGAGGAAACCAGCTTAATATCCAATCTTTTTTTTTTTTTTTTTTTGTTCAATCCAATTTATTAGATTGACATCACGTGATAAATTGAATTGAAGTAATTTTTTTCGACCCACTTTAAAA
Organism: Corylus avellana; assembly: GCF_901000735.1. Taxonomy (NCBI): domain Eukaryota; kingdom Viridiplantae; phylum Streptophyta; class Magnoliopsida; order Fagales; family Betulaceae; genus Corylus; species Corylus avellana. Next base: position 2,367,165 of record NC_081543.1, read on the forward strand.
TATAACTTTGTTCTTGAAAATCACTTTAAAATATAACCGTGTTCTTGAAAATTGATTTGATTTTCTTTCAACACAAAACCAATGCTTCAAAACAAACAAAAGGTTTTAAGAAAGAAAAAAAAAAAAACACACTTACACTCAAAGTTTTGTTCTGATGATGGTTGAGATCAGTGATTAAGAGGGCAATGGCATGGCAACTCCAAATAACAAAAAGAAGAAACGATGACTGGAAAATAATGTGTCTTATGATCCACCATTTTCAGTCTTTCTTCTTTTCTTAATGATCTGCCACTTGTCTATAATTTGAATAACATAAAAAGGGCACTAGACCAATGGGATAAGTTATAGTGGGAGGTTGACTCTGAGTCCCAATGATTCTCAGTGTTCTCTTTTCTCAACAAAGTCTGCTTTAATAAGTGGCCATTGTTTTTGCAAGTGGCTCAGTAAAAGGAAAAACATATTTCTTCCAAGTGCATCTTACCCAGACCACCTTTGATTAATAATGGTAATGGAGGCCATGGAAAAAAGTGGTAAAATAAAATAAAGGCTCACCAAGTTTGATTTCATTTATGCACTATGTTACTGATTTTTCGTTTAGCTTAACTGTTTTAAAAATAACGATTTTAAAAATGAAAATGGGTGTTTTTACTTTTTATAAACGCACCTACAAATTTATGTTTTCAAAAGCACTTCTCCCAATGGTGCATTTTTTTTTCTTACTATTTTCTTTAAAAACACGCGTTTAGTCTGCGAAATTGCGGGATCAAATAGATTTTAAAAGAAAAGTAGCCTAAATTTGTTGACATAAAGCACTGTCATTAACCTTCCAAGTGCGGATTAGCTTTGGTGAGGTCCCTATCCATCGAAAATGGGGCATATTTTAACATTTTACATCAGCTGTTGGGCTGTCACCAAACTGGTTCAGTTTGGAATATGCTTTTCTGGAACCAATTAGCCATAATGAGTTTTTAGTAGTATGAAAAGCACAACATAGACAAGATTGACATTTTAAGACTAAAATGTTTGCAGTGTCACGTTAATCACAATTAAATTTAATTATGTAGTGATTGAAGTGATAAATGCCATGTAAACTTTTAAATTGACAATTCACGTGGCATTGTCACATTAGTCACTATCAAATTTAATTGTAAGTAGATACAAACAACAGAACGTGGTAAGACTACTTGAACTTAGGCCAGTTTATTATTATCATTATTATTTTTTTTTTTTAATTTTTAATTTTTTTTTTTCTGTTCCCTGCTAAGATATGTACATGGCCCTGCCATTGGAGCCCCCATGACTTAAAACAAGGTGACAGTCAAAAGAAATTATTGAATAACAGAGTAGAATTGATATGACTGCTATGGATGGTCACATTAAGGTTTGTCGTGTTGAAGGGTCATTAAGTTGATTCACAAGCAGATTATCCAACCAAATGGCTAGAAATTGATGATGGTGATGATGATGATGATGCATACTTGACTTATGGGCTGAATCTAGGCATATGGATGAAGAGCAATTGGCAATTGCTTTCCCACAAAAAAGAAAAAAGCATAAAGAAAAGAAAGCAAAAGCAAGAGAGAATGCCAAAAGGGTTTATATATGGGCATTAAGTGCATTTGGGTCCCATAACAACTCATTTTATACATAAAATGTGGCCTCTATTTGCTTGTAGCAGCAAAATATCTGACTCTTCTTTGTCCTCGCTCATTTTTTAGTGACACATACCTGTTTATTGATGCATCCACCAAGTGTTATAAAGAAAGTTTGATAGATACATCTAGAGAGTAATCCAAATATCCATGAAATTCTTTGTCAAAAGAGAAAAAGACCATTCCGCGTTTTTGTCACTACTGAGAAGAGCTGACCACCTCTCCATCTAACTCTCTCACCTGATCTTCCATCAGTCTGATGAAAATATTCGATTAAGAGTTTGTTTTTCTTGCGATTTCGCATATCAAAATTATAATTTTAAGCAAAATCACGGAAAAATTGCAGTTTAAGGAGTATATTTTTAAAAATACACAATTTTAAAGGCTAAACTACGATTTTAAAGACCAAATCACGATTTTACCAAGCTTTTAATTGTATTTTCCTCCTACTAATATAGTAAGGTGTCGAGCATAAATAAAGTGTTTTTATTTATTTCTCCTTCCCTGAGCCTAATGGAAATGGACCATAAATTAAAGTTGCATAGGCTAAGAGATATCTAACAAAATTTGCCAATTATGTTGGCCCTATTCCTAGTGGAAGCATCATAGAAGTAAATGATTGGTGGGATATTGGGGTCTTTCAAGTTTCAACTAATGTAACTTGTTGGACCCATGAGAGTAGTTATCTTTATTGTATTCTTTACTTCTTTTCTTAATAAATTTCTTATCCATGAAAAAAATGGAAAACAAAAACCATCATAAAATTTTCAGTAAGGAGAATAAAACTAGGGGAAAGAGGGAAGGAGAGCAGGGAAAATATCAGAGAACTTTGTTCCAGCATTTCACCTTTTTGTGCAAGTTGCTTTGGCCCTTGAGCTTGAAAAGGACAGAAGCTTGGCTCTTTTTGAACCTAATTCAAGTTTATCCTCAGAAAGAACTTCAGTTTTGTTGTTTTTGTCACCGTCTTTGCTTTGGCCCCCCACCACCAAGACCCCCCCATGTATTTATGTCTTGCACAAACTGCATAGCTAGCTGTAAGGAATCTTTTGCATTATCCAAGCACACACACACATATATATATATATATATATATATAATTGCATTCTATTTCTTTGTGCAAGAGTAGTCTTCAGTCCTGTCAACTTCTTCTGTTGCTTGTGATTCATTCTTGAATCTTACTAGCTTTTCTTTTTCTTATTCCAGATTAAGAAGATACTCCTTTCTGAAATTTTTAGTCACTCTGTAATTCAAGAATAACAATACCCTTCTTTTATTTTGATTGAATTTTATTATTACTCTCAATCACAAAAGCAAGAAAAAGCCGAGGGAAAAGATTCATTGTTAGTGATAAATCACTAGTTATCTAAAAAAGCACTGAATTTTAAGCAATATTTTGTTACCTTCTACCACTGTTACGCCAAAAAGAAAGGTTTCACACGGGCAGCATGGTCTGATAAGGTATTGGCTCTGGGTGTAAATAGGGTAAAATCTATTTCTTCCTCACTTTTCCTGCCTTCTTTATCGTTCGATGGATTGAGATATGTATTACAACTCCAAAGTTCTCAATGGGAACTCAATAAAAATATGTAAAATATTTAATTGAAATGAAAAGTGAATGGCGGAAACAAGATTTGAACTCATAATATTAAATTATCAGTTATTCCAAAAAGTTAAGCTAAATGGTGAATTTAATCATTAGTTAATATTCTACCACTCGAACTGTATGAAAATTTTAGCCCCATACACTTGGATTTATATACATATACATGTACACGAACTGAACAAACTAAGTACATCAAAAGGCACCAAAAGGCACCTGCTCATTACTGTTACAAGAAGACAAAATTAGTTCCTACTTAATTGCCTAGCATTGTGAGAAAACCCCTGGCCTCCAGTTTTGTTGGAATTTGTCTGCAAAGTGAAGTATGCTGGATGGCTGTCAGTGCTTCAAACTCGCTCCAAACTAAGTTGAATCCAACGTCATGCTTTATACCTGAATCAAAGTTACATCATAAGCTACCACTTCACGAGTTCTCATGAAAGTTGAGGGATCTAGACAAGGCTGCAGGGTTTGCCAGCAACACTGCAGAAGTTTCAGCTATGCGATGCTTCTCATCACCCTTCGATTGAAAGGCCTTAAACATGCCTCCCCCACAGATGGATTCATTCTTGATCCCCAGCGTTGCCCATATAGAACTCTTTGCAGCTTCACTTGGGTCATCAATCCTCAAAGTTTTTGGAACCAAAATACATCCGTTTTTCTGTTTTGGCGGCTCCTCTCTCTCCAAATTGTCTGGTTTAAGCATGTCTCCATCTCTTGGGTGCTTCCCCAACGTTGGAGAATGTGGAGCCGAGCTTGGAGACTTTTGGTTTGGAGAAGGTTGTGGAGACAGCCAAGGAACGTTCCAAGTGCCTGGAACACCACAGTTCCAATAAGCTGTCGGATAGAATGGCATAGGAAACCCAGGAGGGCAGAGAGCTGGTGGAGGTACTGCAGAATTCCATTGATAAGGCCAGGGAACACCAGGGAGACATGGGATTTGAGGAGGGAAGCCATTAATGTTTTGAGCAAATGGTTCTGGAGGGCAATGTTTCCCTCCCTCCATTGAATTTGAAACTGTGATATTAGAAGATCCGCTTGAGCAATCGTCACCATTTTCTCTACCTTTACCAGGAACTGGAATTCTTTGCTCCTCAAAGCTATGAAATCCATTCCGGGCACCATTCAAAACCTTCTTGTCTGCAAGACTTAAAACAGAAGCCATGGAATCACATATGGGTACATCTAATCCAAAGCTGAGGACTCTGCCATTGCTTTTCAATGTGGGGTAGTGAGTTCCATTTGAAGCATCCATTCTAGCCGCTTGAAGAGCATCAGAGATGGTGATTTGGCGATAATGTGAGGCGGAGTTCTTGTTCTTACGGCGTCCAGCTCCGACCGGCACATTCCTCATGGTACCGCCTGCAGTCCAGTATCTTTGGCAGGCTTTACAGAAATGACGCGGCTGATGGACATTGTAGTTATTATAGTAACAGAATTTTGTGTCCATGCTGTTGCAGCGAGGGCATGGAAGAATTTTATCCGGCTTCTTCAGGGTTTTCTCTTGTGAGTTGGTTGTATCACTCTGTTCTTTCTCAGTCTTGGCAGTATTTGCGTTTGCTTTCTCTTCCTCTATAGAGGGTGTTTTAGGATTCACATTAGCACCAGGCAATGTTTCCAAATCTGTAGGCTCTTCTGTATTCGGATATGCTGCAGGTGGATCCTGCATATTGAACATAGTTTTCCTAATCAGCATAATAGCACCGACATCAGAGGACAAACAACAAAAGACAGTAAAATAACTTTAGGATTCATAATTAGGTTTCTTCTCTTATCTATAAAAAAGGGTTTGTCATAACTCTCTTGTTGTATCTGTATAATTCTTTGACACAATCAAAGCAACATTAAAACTAAACAATTTCATTGAGACTTCTAACAAATTTAGAGAAGCCAGTTGCCCTGGTGCTTGGGATTAAAGTATGGTAGGAAACTTCTATAAAATCAAACAAAAGCCCTTTTTTTTTTCCTTTTTCTTTTTTGGAAGGGGGAGGGGTTCAGAAACGAAAGTTGAATTCAGAAAATAACAGATTCAGAAACTCAACAGGAAGCACTTTCAATATGTCAAACAAAAAAACTCAAGCAACAAACCCAATAAGTAGATTGTAAATTGGTTAGTAAAAATAAAAATTCGAACTTTATAACAAACCCAAATCTCAGCAGGGTTTGTAGAATTATGTAAAATAAAACAAGTTCTTTGAAAAAATTAGTTCAGATCATCCAGAAACTGGTTTAAAACTCAGTTCTTAAAGGAAAAACTAATCAATAGAAATTTGAGTAGTATCAAGACCAGGTAACAAATTTTTGAAAAGATATAAAACATAGTAAGTAATCATGGGTAAAAACTGTACTCCCATTGAGTGCATGAGAATTGAGGGAAAAAAAAAACTTTAGAATCTTACGCTAGAAATTTGTTAGCTTTTCGAAAAAAAAAAAAGAAAAAAAAAAGTAAACTCAACCAAGCTCAATTCAGTGGGAATTTAGCTTTTCCTAGCCCCGTTTTACCTTTTATCAGCTTCAAAACACTAAATATAATCCCAAAAAAAAAAAAAAAAAACACCAAGATCAAATAAAAACACAATAAATTTCTGTAACAATGAAAGAAACTTTTAAAAGGAAAATCTCAAAATCCCAATTAACACTCAAACCCACAAAAATGCCCAAAAAAAAGAAGAAGCGCAGAGCAACTGTACCAATAAAAGTGGAAAAAGTATAAACGACCCACCAGCTCTTTTAACATTCTAACAAATGGGTCGTCCTCAAATTTCCAAATAACGCACTGTAAAACCCTCTCACTCTCACTCACTGTATGGACAATACCTTCTCTGTTTCTTCTTCTTCTTCCTCCTCCTCTGCTCCTCTTACTCTGCCGCACTTTTCCTTTTCCGAAGTATTCACCGAGAAGTCGTCTCCGGAGACGGTCGGATTATCTCCGTCGGAAGGCAAGGAGATTTTCTTGCCGAAGAGCCTGATGGCGGGGTCTTTATTTTCTTGCATTTTCTGGGCAACCAAACAGAGGAAGAAATAAAAACGCGCGAGGTTTTTCTTTGGGTTTGAGGACTCCGTTGGCATTCACGTACGTCGTCTACGATTTTGATCCGTTTAAACGAGGAATGGATGCCAGGTCAGCATTAGAGTTTGATTCTCAGCCACAAGTTCTTGTGGCCTCTAGATTTTCTATTCTTCTTTCCCATTTTTTTATTCTCCCGCTGCACACAGCCTTGGTGCACCAAGTCATGTCCTTTTCCTTTTTTAAATCTTAACATATCCCTCTTGACCTTTAACAATCTCTCTTAAAGCTACGTTTCACGACTCAAACTCATAAGTTTGGTTTTGATATCATTTGTTGGATCGAGTTTATAATCATTTTATTTAAAAATTAATTGGTATTTAACGAGAGAATTCAAAATTTTTTATGGCATTCGAAATCACATTCTGTAAAACATGTTGTAAGCGCTATTCACATAAGCAGAGCAACACTGTTAAATATCAACAATATGTCACATTTTTATTTCATATTGAGATTGTCACGTCAATATAATTATAAAATAAAATATGATAAATAACATTATTCTTAACATAATGTTAGAATAAAATAAATGTATTCAAACTCTCTCCCTTTGAGATTACTTGCTGAAGGAAAATGTAAATAAAATAATAAAATATATTATTGTTTTATTTTTTAACCTTTTTAAGAGTTAGAGAAATGGTTATCGAAGATAGAGTTATCCGATTTATTAGCAAAGTTGTCTCATGAGGAAATCGACAATTAGGTAGCCGCCGGGATGGTGGGATGGTGGGATTGGTGGAGGTTCTTGTTGCACAAAGACTTGGGGCACCGAGTTGTGCTTTGTAGTCAGCAAATTATGAAGTCTGTGAGGTAGTACGGGAATTTGGCTGCATCTATGGACGTGGCAGTGTGAAATTGGTGGAAACATGGATAGAAACTAAAGGTCCTGCGATAGTTCTTTAATGGCCTCTAATGTTCATAGCCTGTGACTCGTGTCATGTTTTCCTTGACTTGGAATATCGACCAGGCCACCCAACTTTTGACATTAATAATTGACTTTTCTTTTTTTTTTTTCTTTTAAAGGAATGATATTAAATTTCATAACAAAATTTTATTTGTAAATAATTTAATACCATGTACTTCATTAAAAACTATAAAATCTAATATAAACTAATTGAAGAAGACTTTAATTTGTTCTTGCCAAGGATTTGAAATTTGTTAACCCGAGTGTACATAATTTAGACAATTTCGACACAAAATGAGAAAAAGGCAGGTATAGAGTCTCCCAACTTGAGTAGTTTGGAACGTGGCTCATCTGTCTGGATAACGCGCATTACTTTTTCTTATTCCCTACTTGAATTATGTGTAATTAAAATAGAAAATTTGAAGAGAATTCAATCCGCCCTTTCTCTCTACACTAGTGTTATTATTATTATTATTATTTTCAACCTTTTTGGTCACATTAACAATTAATTATCGACTTACTAATATTTGTAAGTCTCGCTAATATATGTACATCTAAAGAACACTCAAACTATTCTTGTTAAACTCTTTATTCTTTAGTTAAAATTTGGATAAAAAAACTCACATTTTTAAGTTTAACTATCAAATTTTCAAAAGCACCACATAATAAATCTCACTCTATTCTATTTAAATATAGTTTTTATTTTATCTTTATTCTTTTTTATTCTCAGAAGCACCCATGTGGGGAGAGAGAGAGAGGGGGGAATTATTCCAAAAGTTTTTGAGTTTTGCCAATTTGATAATAATGACTCGAGTTTTTAATTTTGACAATTAAAGTTTTTAGTTTTAGTTAAGTGATAAATAGGTTTGTCTCTTAGATTTTTTGTCTAGTTTAACGAAAAACTTGTTATTTATCATATTATTTATATCAAACAAGTAAAAGTGTGACCATGTCGAGAGTGGAGATCTACTTTATTGTCACATTCCACCCCACAGAGAAACACAGTAGAGGGTGGCTCCAATCCCATAAAGGGGCAAAGTCCCAGAGGGGGTGGCTCTAGCCACACCCACCTCATAGAGGGGGTAGTGTGAGTGGAGATCGACTCCAATAGAATGGTTGATGAGGTGACTCTACCCTAACCTACTTTTGCGTGATTGGAGAACCATCCTTAAAAAAGAAGTGGCGAGAGTGGCTTCACTGCCACCCACCTCCACAGGTGTGGAGATCCATCTCATAGAGGTGAGCCGAAGTGGAACCACCCTCCACCACCTCCCTTTGTGTAGTGGATTCCCCCCCCCCCCCTTTTCCTTTTTTAGCCTTTTTATGTTTTTCTTTTTAAGTTTTTTAGCGTAATTGCCTATTTCGTAGGTTGACATATCACGTTTTCATTTGTGTGACGTAGACAATATGATAAGCAGCGTCAAGTTTTTCAATAAAGACTGGACTTAAAATTTGACAGAGTGACATATTTGCCACCTAAGCAAAACTTAACAATTACCCTTAATTTTTACTCATAATACTTTTAATACCATTAATGTTAAGTTATGTCATCAAAGTGAATTGATGTAAACCTTCCCTTTGATAAGATATGTATAACGAAATTCAAGACATAGACATAATAACAGTAATATCCCATTTGGATGTCTTTCAGGTTGCGTCATAATTTACAAACATGTTTCACAAATAAAAGGTATTGGCTAAGTGACATTTGAGACATGTTGAAAACCCTAATTAGCAAGTAATTAGGAGTTGATAAAGAAATAGAAAGAAATATTTCATAATGGCTTCTTGCCACATCATCCCCATACATTTTTCTAACTGGGACCCACCCATGAGACAAAAGTTGGAAAGAAAGGCTTTCTCAGCTTCTTCATCTGAGCCCTAGAAAGCAGACACGTGTAGGCCATCTGGAAACCTTGCTTTCCAAAAATTATCTCTAACTCCAAGTATGACACATAATCCCATAATCTAGACGTTTTTTTAGGCATGGAAGATTAATAAATTGGTGCACGCAGGGATTAAAGGTGCCCAACATTATCTTCTCGAGCTTTCGGTGTAAAAGGGTCAACCAATTTGGTATTAATTTAATCACATAGATTAAGGTAAGGAATTAAAAAAAATGTGTCACACATCTAATTCATAAGTTACTTTCTGATTAAATATTAATTTATTAATTAAGGATGGCTCGTGGGAGGTTAGCTGGTTAACAACATGCTTAATAAAAATAACAATTATGATTTGGACAGGTTAAACTAATTGGATTTGAATGGATTAGGATGAATTTTTGGCAAATATTGGGAACTCTAAGGATAAAGAGGCTAGCCAAATGATTGGTTAATACATTTTAACGAATCATACTTTATGCTCAAAGTAAAAGGAATAACTTCCTCTTAATTTCAACTGACATGGAGATGATTCATTATACGATTAATGTTATATTTTGTTGCATTTAATAATATATATGATAAAAATCTGATGTGCATATTGCCACATTATTTAAAACTTTTACGATGTGACAAAATATATACACCTTAGATAACACATGAAAACATGTTAAAATAAGTATTATGATACATATATTTTTATATTTGGGGATAATTTCTGATTTGGAAGAATGAGTTGTGTAGCATTTATAGACTTTTTTATTTTTTTTAGTAGGGTGTTTTACATTACCACATCAGTAAAGTGAGATACTAATGAGATAAAACTGTAGTTTCTAACATGAAAAATATTTGGTTTCATTCTCCTACATATCTCTTGTCTATTTTCGTACAAGCGATGTGTAAATCTACCGTTGAATATATAAAACCCATATGTAAGTCTCACATATTCGATGATGAATTTTAAAGAAAGATAAACAAAAAACGTGCAAGTAAATGACACCAAACACATCTTTTCTAGCATACTCTTTTCTATGTCATTTTTTTTTTTTTTTTTGTATTTTTTTTGGGGAGGGGAAAGAGGGGTTTAAGTTGTCTTGGGCTTGATGTGGCAGATATTTTTGATGGGCCAGAAACTAGCCTAACATTAGGCTGCAAATTTCATTTAGGCTAGGCTTAGCCTAATTCCCTCAAAGTGTATATTTTGCAAATTGCTTCCAATTCTTCTGTATTTGACCGTGGGCTTCATTGGCTAAAAGAGCATGTGATTCAAAATCAGTTTAATTAATTAAATTTTAAAAAGAAAACTTTATTCCATATGGAATTGCAGTTTGATTTTCATTTTATGGTATTGTGGTCCGCCCAAACCGAAATTGCATTAGTCCAGACCAAGAAGGGCCCATTAATCCATTAGGCCCAACCCGGCATGCCACCAGCTCTAGTCATTACTACCACTTGGATCTCTAAATGCTCAAGTAAAATGCAGGTTTTTTTGTTTTTTTGTTTTTGGGGACTAATGTTAGAAACAATTTTTATTTTATGGGGTAATTACCTTCTGTCCCCATAAACTACAGCGTCTTAGCACTTTTTTCCTATGAACTACCAACTATAACACCTGACCCCATCAAACTACCATCTTGTGACAAAAACCCTCATTCCATTAGTCAAAGTGGTTAAAATTGACGATCAACAGTCATGTGCAAGTCATGTGCCATTTTAATTTCTTTTCTTCCACCTTTGCCCTCATTTTAAATTGTTTTCATGTGTTGGATTAGGGTTTAGGAGGGTATAAGCGTCATTATCTTGGTCTGAAGTGAGGCCAAAAGTGGAAGAAAAAAATTTAAAATGACACATGACTTGCACATGATTGTTGACCGTCAATTTTAACCCCTTTGACTGACGGAAGATGGCTTTTTGTCATAAGATGGTAGTTTGATGGAATCAGGTGTCATAATTGGTAGTTCATGGGAAAAAAAGTGCCAAACCGCTGTAGTTCATGGGGACAAAAAGTAATTACCCCTTATTTTATTATTACTTTATTTCATTGATGTGGTAGTCCCAAACAGTCTTTGAATTAGTCATTGTTAAAAATCAAAAACAAAAAAAATTTAAAAACCGATTAGTATTATCACATCAATATAATATAATAGTCGTGAAATAGAAAGTGTGAATTATAGTATTATAATTCTCTCAAATAGGTAGAGATTGGTGTGTTTCTCTTGTTTGGTAGGAAGAACAACACTCTAGCTTGTATTGCACGTTGAACGACCATAATGCATTATTGCCCAGTAAAATATAGATGATTGTGTTGTAGAATATCAGAGAGAGACTCCAATCAGTGGTTGACAAGTGGATAGGCTTCCAAGGGATGACTATGGGAAAGATTCACATTCATATTATAACAAGAAAAGTTTCTTATAGTGATAGGATGGTCCAAAATCAATTAAGTTCTTTATCTCATTTCTTAGATGAGAAGGAAGAAAAAGAGATTGTAAGGAATTCCTTTCCACGGTCAAGAGGAAAGATCATGTGAACGCAAAAATTAACACCGAAAAAGAGATGTGCTTTCCAACAACCGATTCAAAAAGAAAATTACAGTGCAAGAAATATAAAGAAAAAGTAAAAAATAAGTCATAAAATGACTCAGTCCTCTCAATAAAGGCCACAAAAAGCAGTTTAAGCACCAAAACAAAAAACGCAGGTAGGGGCATGACCGTTTTGAGACCCTTCAACCTTACCCAAATCGCTAGAAAGTGACGCATACATAATTGTTTATTCGAGTTATGAGCTTAATGATTATGTGCTTCATTTTTTTTTTTAAAAAAAGTTTAATCCGATAGAAAAGTATGAATTTAACTATTTAATTAATATTTTAACTATTTCTTACGCTTGAGTTCAAACTCAAAATTATTATTTTAATATCATGTTAAATCATAAATTATTTTAAAAAATTATGCTAATAAAAAATAAGAAATCTAATTATTTAATTAATATTCTCGCATAAAAAACAGAAGGGTTGAGAAAGAAAAAAAAGAAAGAAGATACAATTATCTCTATTGCCTACCTACAAAAGCAAAACAATATTTATGAGGTTTCCATGACATCATTTTTTTTTAATTTTTAATTTCTTCTTTTTAGGTAAAGCATTTGTCAATTTCCTTCCAAATGCAAAAGTTGACGTGCGTTGGGCGTGCACCATTCTCCATGTGCTAACCTAACTTCCTTGCAATTTCCACGGGTTGACAGTTGACTATTGATTTCACTTCAAAGCTATTATAATGAATCCGGGAAAGTGGCAGAAAGCCAGAAAGTAATGGAGTTTTTTCAAAGTAATGTTGTGGACTTTTCTGTTTTGCTTTTGCTTCAGCTTTTTGCCACAATATTCTTTTAATTAAACATCCTTTAAGCATGTATATATAATTTTTTCGGCATCTTTCTTCTTGTAAGTCCGTCAATTTTTTAGGGTAAGTTTTATTTGAGATTTGTTTCCTTTGGTATCAAAGTTATTCACAAGTCATGAGTTTAAGTTACAAAGAGGATAGCCTATAGAATAGGGTGAGCTGCAATGGACGTCGAATTCAAAAGCGTCCAACGTGACAAAACCAATTTTCAAAAATGAGTTATACTTTGAAATTTGTATCACTTTTTTTTTTTTTTTTAACTTGCATGCATAATCTTTACTAATTAATGGAATGGGACAGCTTAAAAACAAGCACTCAGAAGTCAGAAAGAAGCAGGGAAACTTCATCAATATGTTGATTTATTTTAAGGTCAGCGGATCTTTTGGATTGATTAGAAAACGTAAAGACAAATCAATTTCAAGTGTGAAAGCCAAGACTCAAGAGTTTTTAAACTTAACAATTAAAGGCAAACAAATTTGCCCTGTCAGACAGGACAAGACAACACATGTTCCAAGCAATTTTGCTGTTTCACAAGGCCATCATGCCGACACCCCCGGCCGATTTAGAAGACAAGAACAGTTGAACCATTTTTGTTTTTTTTTTTTTATTTATTTATTTAAAGAAGAGTAGATCGAATAGAACAATTGTGATTATTTTATTTAGGCGTGATTATAGTTGCATATATTCGCCGAGAGTTGTACTAAAAAAGTTTAGACGGTAAGAATCGCAGGCACTTCTTTAATTCAGATTAAACCATAACTTGACCCCTTCTCTCCATAGCATCAAAGAACAGTTGAACCATGGGTACAGTGAGAGCACTGTAAAACATCAATTGCCTGCTCAACTGTTTGGACTATTAAAGGTAGGTAGAAGAAGATAAAGGAGAGCACTATGTTAGTGGAGAAATGTCTTGTTGCTTGCACTATTATGTTGTAGCCTTAGGCTGATCATAATCTTGATATGTTGTAGCCGTGTAGGCACATGTTCATTGATACGGACAAAGAGTGAAAAAGAGTGACCATAATCTTGTCATCCTTGAATCTTGGTTCCCCACTAATTTGTTTTTCTTGTTCAATACTTATTTTTTTGCATTTAACCAATCAAATGACTAAATTTATTATTATTTTGTATCAGTTTAAGGTTTTGAGATAAGTGTTTAACATCGTATTGGTAAAGTAATTTTTTATACGACTAGACCTATAATGGGTTATCTGCAAAATAAAAAAATAGTCCCAAGAGCTTTTGGGAGGCCAAGCATCCTCCTTTACAGCCACAATCACCCTATAATTGCTCTACGCTCATGCTGTGATTGAGAAATAATTTGAAAAATCTATGTGTGGGTCGTCTTATAGATTCAATTGTTGATTTTCAAAATAAGAGGGTAAGAGAATGACCCAAATGTACTAAATAGCATATCTATCTTTATAAGGATATAGTTGTTATCCATCTAGTCGAACATTTACCAAAATATTAGATTTTGACTGGGACCTATTAGTATCAAAGTAAATATTCTAAGCTCGAATAATTTACTATGCCCCGTCCTACCCTTTTTTATCAAGTAAAAACAAAAACAAAAAAACTACAAAATTCAAGGTAAATAGACTTAAAATGTGTTCATCAGAGATCATACTTGCATGGAAAATTTAATACCACATTTGGTGGCAATAATTTGTTTGATGCTGAGGGAAAAAAGTATGGGTGCCCTAGGTTTTAGTGAGTTTCTTGGATTTGAGGCTTTCATGCCATATCAATTCATTGAATATCTTCAATCTTTTTCCCACTAAGCCTTGACTTAAAACCATGCATGAGCTCAGCTGCTGCCTTACCATCATTTGTCGTCACCCTCCACTAGCACTAGTGTTTTCCCATCTTCTCTCACCTTCTGAAATATAAATTTCACGATGTCCCCCACTTAAAATTCCCCGTGGCCTCAGAGAATTGAGCCCTTCCACATCTATGGTTCACATTGAGAGAGAGAAAGAAAAAGAATGAAAGAGAGGTCTCTAAATTAGCCCCCACAAAATGTGGTGTTCCTATCACCTTTTTGACTTCAGAAAATATGGTCATTTTTCATCCCCCCATAATCCCAAACGTCCAGAAAAATCCGAAAGTAAATGTATAAATTGAGTACAAAGCTTTTACGAGATACAACATTGGTAGAAGACTAGAAGTTGTCACTTGGATGGCTGTTATAGGAATGGCAAACACTCTCTCTCCTCTACTTGTATTCTTATTGGTGTTCTCTCACCATATCTGCTTGAATGCTGTCCCAGTCACAAGTAAATCTTCAATAACTTCTAACTTGATCTTCATCATCATCATCATCATCATCATCATCACCATCATCTTCTTTTTCCTCTTCTAATGAAATCTTCTGTTGTATTTGCAGGAATTGGAAGCCTAAAGCACGGGCTGCAAGCTCATCAAGTTTCACAGATTACCCACATGGTAGTAATTAACAAATTTCTCCAACATTTACTATAAATTTTCTGACATCTCTTATGCTATGGCTCAATAACTTCTATTTCAATGTAGTAATGGAATTTTCTTATCTTCACACACAGGTAGCTACAGGGGAAAAATGGGAGGAACAAACCATTGCTGGAAGAATGGATGTTGAGCTACATGATTACCCCGGATCAGGAGCCAATAACCGCCATACTCCTAAGCCGCCTGCACAATATGGGAGAATCTGTAGTGATTGTTAGTTTCTCTAGGCAGTAGGTGTGTTCTTCATTATATTATATATTTTATGAGATGTATAGCTTTAGTAAAGAATCTGCTCCTTAATTACTGATCTGGACAGATCAAGACTCAAGAGCTTTCTTTTCTTTTGGGGGAAGGGGGTACAAAGGTGAATTTAGATAGCAAATAATATGTAGAATGAGAGCTACTGAGCAAGAGAGGAAAAAGAACTACAGTAGAATTCAGTTATGTGAATGTGAGAGCCTTTAAGCAACTAGATCTGCTTGGCCATTTGTATGAAGTTGAACTTTCAACTATTAGTTACCTACAAGCTTGATGCATAATATACCAATTGTTATGTTATGTTATCATTTCCCATCAAATATATTGTGGATCACTAAGCAGGAACAAGCAGCTTTTCTCTATGTTGAGATTTGAGTCAGCGGCTGCAAATTCTCTCATTGTTGGTGTGTTCACCATGAAAATGCTCTAATTGTTGTCAGGAAGAAAACATTGTCCTTGTTTTAGTTCTTTCTTGTAAATCTTTATAGTGTATTGGGATTTATTTATCATTTTATCTTGGCTTGAAGATATGGAAATATATAAGAAAACAGGACAAAAGAAACTAAAGCAAGAAAGCCTCGAAGTTAGTAAAGAAGAAATTAAAGTGAATCAGGAAAGAAATCCTTGTTTTAGTTTTGAAGTAATGAGAATGGGGTGCACACACCCTTTGTGAGTCCTCAACTGTTATCATACAGAACAACAACAACCAAAGCACACAGCAGATAAGATAAGATCAGCCAAAGACAAATCTGGAAGATAGCAGTTGTATTTTCAAATGTAAATTAGTTTCATTGTATATCTACAATTCTGCTGTGATTATCTTCAAGTGTATACAACTCTATCTCTGTAATAAACTCATCTATATATACAGCAAGCCTTCACCAAGTTTAGATAAGGCAGAATCATCATTCAAAACATTTCTAAGTTGCATAGATATTAGTTAGATGATCAAATTCACAATTCTCTATCAACTAAGCTTTTGAGACAACTAAAGATTTCTGTAATTTAGTCAAGTGCTGTACCTAACAGTGTTTTTTCCTATCACAAGAATCAAGCTCTACTCTTTCTGAGAACACACTTCTGAGAGGGCAGAGAAGGTGACTTTCCCTCCTCTTTGATATTTTTCTGAAGTATCTGTGCGTTGGTGCCAGCCCTATACATGAAATGGCTTCGGACAAATGCCAAGCTATATTTTCAAAGCTGATTTTAATCTGAGCAAGAAATTTCAGAATTATGAATGATATGCTTCTTTTGGGGGATTATATTGTGATCGCATTTGGTTTACTCATGAACTATGCTTGAGATTGCTTCTGTTTCCTCTTCTTCTGTTTTTTTTCTTCATTTCTTTCAGTAGTAATCAATCACACATTATTTTATGACATAGACTATAAAAAAACGTATGAGATACGTCTCTTCATTCTATTGATGCACTCAAAGATTGCTTCCACCTTTGCAGCTTGCAGCAAAACACCTCAAAATTGCTTGCCTTTTTAAACCTTGTTTGGCAAGAAAAGAGATGGAATTAAATACTGAAAAATAGTTCGAATGGGCTTAGGAAGTGTATTCTAGTAACAAATCTAAATTCTTTAAGGAAGCATGTTAGGTAAAAGCACTAAAGAGCCTGTGTATAAATATCACAAAGCATTTGTACGTGGCCTTGTGTTAAGTGGAGAGAGTGGATTGTGGAAGTGGTAGACATCCACTTTCTTGTCACTTCCTGCTGTGTCCGGGGCCTCTTTGAACTTCCACCCGAAACTGGACAATAACTTATTGGTCATAATGGCATTTGAAGGTGCAAATGCACCATTGAAAATAGACCACAGAGTAAATTTGGAAACACAGAATCTCATTAAATTATAGAAACTATACCTATACTTACAACAAAAGTTGTATATAATTTATAAATATAGCAAATCAAGAGCAGAAATGCCAAGGAAAAGTTCATGCACATCAGGACTAAATGGAAAAAGGTAGTTCCAGCTAGCAAGAAATGCTAGAAATTGGATGATGAATTGGACACCCTTGTTGGGGAGAAAATCAATAAACAAGAGCTTTTTTCTTTAATTAACCCAATGGCGAGCCGCGAACCTCGAATCAGAAGCAAACCCATTTAGAGGCTCCCACTGAGATCACACCTGTCAATACAGTACGTATCATTATGACGAACCATCCTGTTGGGGGTTGTCCATTATGACCAACCTAATTAGGCTCGCCTACCAAACCCCTAACTCAAACAAAAGCATGCGTCTCATCAAGAGAGGCGTATGTCCTATCACAACAGTAAAGCATCCAATCAACCCAATCCATGCTGCAGAAAGTATGGGAGCCACCTCTCCTAGCATGACCAGTGGGCTAGCCCCTGCAGAAGCCATGCTAGGTCAATCTCGACAACCCACGTGTCATCGCCCTGGTGACGAACAAGCGGCCCAAATGCCCAAACAGATGGACGATGGGCGAGAGAACATTATTCATAACCCTTTTTCTAGAATCAGAAGGACCATCTCCTTAAATTGTATTTAGGACCTTGAAATAGACTAAAGTTTTTGAATTAATGCTTGACATGGTGTCTGCTCTATCATAAACTAAAGTTAGATTAGTGTTCATGAATGTTGAAGATAATTTCATAGATTTAGTAAACAATAAATATCTAAGCCCATGAACCATAAGATAATTTCATGTGGCGCTATTACTACTACCATAAATAACGTTGCCTTATATATATTTTTTCAAACCACAAACTGTAAATAGGACATCACAGCTCTAATACAAACACAACTTGATTTATATATAATTGTCATGTCCATTACACTGCTCCTTAAACTGCTAGTCTGCTACTACTCCATACATAGTCAAAAGGGCACCACTAAAAGCAAATCCCTAGAGCCCCTTTTTACCTTTAAAATTGATCTCTTTTGTTTGTAAAAGTCATTTAAAATACAGGTTGGTTCTCAAAATTAAAGTAAACTTTTCTGTAAAGGAAATGCAAGGTTTTCAGAGAACTATTGCGATAATACACCTTTCAAGAAACGTGTGTAAAACTTATTTCTAAATGTCAAACTGAGAGAGACTTTTCTTCCATAGTGGATTGTAAAATTGGAAATTCTTAGCTTTTTTTTTTTCCAAAATCATATAATAGTATACATATTCAATTCATTTGCTTGGCAAATAATAATGAGAAACATGATTGGAATCCAAAACATGTTCATGATGCATACTCACAATCTGAAACATATTCTTTACTTTACTAGTTTAATTATAATTTCGTTAAGCGTATTTCTCCACTTAATATTGGGTTGGCAAGCGTAATCTTCCACTTAACACTGGGTCGTTAAGCGTATTCTCTCATTTAATATTGGGTCATTAGGCGTATTCTCCCACCTCACACTAGGTCGTCAAGCGTACACCCCCACTTGACATTGGGTTATTAGGCGTATTCCCTCAACTAACACTGAGTTGTTTACGGTTGACAACTTTTTACACAGCCCGCAAATTCAATACGAACCTAACACAAAAATAGTTGGTTGTAGATGACTGGTTTAACCAATTTAAATGGGGCAGGTTATAATTGACCTATACTTATGTTTCAACATGTGAACCCGTAATCTTAGCATAGCTTACAAGTTTGTTTCAAAGGCTACCATAATATGAACAGAGTAACGAAAAAGTAATCAAATTAAAAATCTTCCTTGTGCAAAATATTTTATAGAAAGAGGGCATACATGTAATATAATTGAATTCAAAAACCATAGCAGTAATTATTTATTGTATATCACTAACTCTTGGAAAATCACAAATAAAATTAGATATGTGGAGCAACAAAACACCATCAACTAGTACAATTGTTATCCCTCAGGGGATGGGGCAACAACAGGGGCAGGGGGAAGAACAGGGGATGGGGAAGGGGGATTGGGTTTGCCGTCCACTTGCGTGAATCCGAATTTCTTGATGAGCTCATTGGCAATCAACTCGTTGGCACTATCGGTTGGGTGGTATTCATCCCAAAACACATATTTGCTTCTGTCTCCACACAATGTTGATGCAGGAGTACATGTCAGAGCAGGTCGAATGTTATAGAGGGAGCAACATGGTGAGTCCGAGTTATTGAACCCTGCAACCATCAAATTCATTACAATATCTATGTTAATATGCATAAAAGGGTAAATTTTGATGTTTTTTGTTTTAGTATTGTGTTCCAAGCTGAAGTGGCAGCTCTCCATTGGAGGGTGTCACACAAATTTTGATAAACTAACATTTTGCATGTTTTAAACATTAATAATGTCAATGTTAATCAGAGTAATGTTACAAGTCTCTCTTGTGTCACTTTTGTATTCTTTTGAGAATGATGTTGCTCTTAAAATTACCAGTGGACTTGTGATTGGTTACTATTAAATTTTGATCAAATGATGATTTTAAAAGCCACCTTATTTTTTAAGTGACACAAGAATGACACAAGAGGAACTTCTAGAATTACTTATGGTAATCATTACGTACCATATTTGTAGGGATTGCTGATCACGTCATTGACGACGTCGTAAGCATCTCCAAATTTGAAACTTGCATTGGGAAGTTTGGCTGATAGATCATCTAACAGCGTGCTTGAAGCTTGATTGAAGCTGAGAGCCAGTTTGTTTGCTCTATCCTGACAATCCCCAGATGTGCTCAGCACCCTTTGGAGTGGAATGCAGCCCATTGGCCCTAGCCCAAACACAATCAGCTGCCGTGCCCCTAAGCTGTGCAATATCTATATATACCCAAAACAATAAGAAATGTTGGGATAAATGGCGATTTAACTTTCAAAGTGAGAGAAGAAAAAGATTGATAATTGGAGATTAGTTAACCTTAAGCTGTGCTTCTAGAGTCTCCATTAAGTAGGTGATGAATCCCTCATCATTGTATGTCCATGAATCGGTATAAAGTGGCATCAAGTAATTGTTAATGAAATCATTGCTGCCTAAAGCAACCACATAACTAGATCCTTGGAAAAACTTGTCTGCTTCCTTTTTGCCAACTTTGCTTCTTATCAGTTCTATTGTCCCTTGAAAAAGCTCAATTTGCTTGTAAAGAGAAAACCTTTGAATCTGCAAGACACCCAAAAAAAAAAACACTTTCAGTACTCTTAAATGAAGCTTCTTCCACACACATATATATATATATATATATTTTCTTGATGCCACCTTTGAATCTGCAACTTACAAAGTAGCTACCAGTTTCATTCAGAATCCCACCACCTCCGGAGGCATAATTGACTCCATTTTCCAGAATTATGTCTTCTGTCAAAGATGGGTCCAGAAAGGCTGGTGGCCTTGGGAGGCCCGTCCGGTCACCTGAATATGTACAAGCAGGGCTGTCAATTTTGACACGACTTGCAAATTTGATACGAATCTAATACAAAATTAACAGGCTATGGTTATGGGGTCCAACAGGGACGTTAAAATGCACGACCAAAACCGAATATGCACGCGACATTATGGAAAGGAAAACCTGTAAATGTATACTAGCAATGTGCAGGCATGGAGTACCTATTATATCAGAGACTGTACGCCCATTGGTGAACCTCCCATTAGGCAAGCCATTGCCAAAATCAATGCCATACCATGGCAGGCTGGCCTGAGCCAGGCTCCGGCCGAGGTACTTGTTGTTTCCGACGTCGGAGAGGGAGTCGCCGAATATGAACTGCACCACCTTGCAATTGTATCCATCCATGGCAATTCCTAGGATGGCCACCATTATTGTTAGCACACCGTGGAAGTTCTTCATGTTTGATAAGAAGCTCCTCTGTTTCAGGCCCTCCAAGTTTTCTCAGTGAATTGTCGTTTAATTAAGGAGATTTGGGTTGCATTTAAACATGCCAGTCATGCAACGTATGGGTGGATAAAGTAGCTAGAGCTAGGCACAAACAGGAGGATGTTTTTGAGAGACAGAGACACAGAAAGTAGTTGTTTGATAAACCAACTGTTGATGATTCTAACCTACTGCAACCACCCTGATTTTGCCCAATGTCCCAAACAATTTGACATTATATATGTATGTATGAATAAAATATACAACGGAGATAAGAAAAATATCATAATGTTGCATGTCCCAACTCCCAAGTAATTTAACACCGACAAAGTTCCCTCCAAACTGGGTTAAAAGAACATGTGTCTAACCACAAAGACGAAATTAGAAATTTAACTCTAGGGAGTCGGACTGAAAAATATTATATCTCTTCTTATTCTCCCTTCAGTGTGTTACTGTCTGAAGATATATGTCAATTTAATAGACTGACATAGATTATGAATTTTTTTTTATTTTTTTATTTTTTTATTTTTTTTAGCATTAAGCATTTAATTAGGGTTGGGTCTTGTGAGTTTACCTACCAATGATATAATTTAAATTACACGGTATTGGCTCAACATGGGGGCAACAATGTTTGACTATGGAACGTTGTCAACATGTATAGACAAGGAAATTTGCTCACCCGTAGGATGTTTGCTTTTGTGGTTTAAATGTTGGTAAGCTAGCTGTATGATTGAAGAATTCACACCAGGGCGATTGGGTGAGACATCTAGGCTAGCGTACATATATATACATATATGTCTTGATTTCTTCTAGCTAGGGAAGTCCCATTTGGTTGGTAATATTCGGAGAAAGACTTTCTTTTGCTTCTACTTGTATGATATTTGAGAATATTTTCAGATTTCAAGCAATTTGTTGGCCGCCAATTGCTTACTAATGCCAGCAAGAAATAAATTAAAGTTTTTATAAAGCCTGTCTGTCCAAACAAATTAACAAACAATTCAAAACTTATTTTGGCAGGTGTGTTTCTTATTAGTTTTATCGTTTTTGTGTCCGGCCATATTGCCAGCAATTCGGCCAGTAAAATTACTAGAGATTTCTTCTAAGAATGAAGCCAAATAATTGGCGTGACTATAATAATTTCTTAACACACAATCGAAGAAAGGGACCACTAAAAACAAAACAAAACAAAACAAAAATTAGGGTGAAATTGTTCCTTTTGGGTTGGGCTTGACTGCTCTGAGCTTTAGATATAGGTTGAACTCTACTCTCATACAAATATGGGACTCTGCTAATGGGCCGGGTCAAAGTTTGATTTCAATCTGATCAAACAAAGATCAGATGGGTCTCTGCTAATTGGGTTGAACTCTACAATCCAATTTGTAGCTCTTCCTTTTTTAATATATATATATATATATATAAAGATTTTCGATAAACTAGATGGAGTGTTGATTTGGCACAGTGTGATGATTTGACAATGCTTTTGTGGAGATAGTACACGTCGTGGTCGTTTTTTCAATACACCTAACCTAACAAATGAATAATTGAAAGAAGCGGACGAGATGATTGATTTTATATTTAATGATCAATTCTATTATTTTTGAAAATACAAAACTGATTTTTTCTTTCAATTATTAGATCTTATGATTTAAAGAAGACAAATGAGAAAAATGAAAGAAGCTTCGAGAATTAACGTGGTTTGACTTATAGCTTATATTCACACATCAAAGTTTTTTTATGATTACATTTTTTTTTTTTTGATATTTTTGATTGTGTACAATACTCTATTTATAGAGAAATAATATAAACGATACAAATCTTTTATATTTTTCTATTAACAATAATAACTTTAATTTATTATTTATAATTCTTACCTCTTAAATTTTTGTAACTAAAAGAACTCTAAACTCTTAAATTTTTTATTTCTTGAATTATTGTAACTCTCGTAACAATATCAATGAGCATTATGAAGCACAAGGACTTGTTGTAGATTTAACCCTTTTATTATTCTTGTCTTGTTAATTATATTAGTGAAAATTGAGATTAAATACAAAGAATAAGAATTTTCTTATTAGATTGAGACTTATTTGGATTTGCAATCTTTAATTCAATGCAACAACCACTTTTTAGACTGATTTGAGTGGTGCAACGTGGATTAGTGCCTGCCAAAAACACAAGGGCTTCTTACACCATACACGTGTCAAACTACTATTGGTTGCATGTAAGATATCTGACTTCCCCCTTTGAGAACCTAACACTTCCAAAACAACGTGGCATACATGTCAGCCATTTAGAAAACAAACCAAAAAATCCATGCCATTATCCACATGAAATCCCATACGTCCATTTCCTACATCCAACGGGCCACACCCTCTCATATCCCAAACCATATCCACCGCTAGAACAAAACTCACTCTTTACTGAAGTCTGAATCACTCTCACACTCTCAGCACCAACTCCGACCAACGATGGCCTCCATTGCCCTCAAATCCTTCATCGGACTCCGCCAGAACACGGCGGAGAAACCCCACCTCATGACCGCCCAAACCAAACCCAGCTCCTTAAACCCCCGAAAGCTCAGAGTCGTGGCTTCGAAATCCAGTCCAAGACTGACCAACAGGAACCTCCGGGTGGCTGTGATCGGCGGCGGACCAGCCGGCGGCGCCGCCGCAGAGACCCTCGCGAAGGGCGGGGTCGAGACCTACCTGATCGAGCGCAAGCTCGACAACGCCAAGCCCTGCGGCGGTGCTATACCGCTGTGCATGGTGGGCGAGTTCGACCTCCCGCTGGACATCATCGACCGGAGGGTCACGAGGATGAAGATGATTTCGCCGTCGAACGTGGCGGTGGACATCGGGCAGACCCTGAAGCCCCACGAGTACATCGGCATGGTGCGGCGCGAGGTCCTGGACGCGTATCTTCGGGACCGAGCCCAGGCGAGCGGCGCCGAGATCATCAACGGGCTGTTTCTCAAAATGGACATGCCCAGAGACGGGGAGTCTCCGTACGTGCTGCATTACACTGGGTACGGCGGAAAGGCCGGCGCGGTTGGGGAAAAGCGGACCTTGGAGGTGGACGCGGTGATTGGCGCCGATGGGGCTAACTCGCGTGTCGCCAAGGCCATTGGTGCTGGTGACTATGACTACGCCATTGCGTTTCAGGTAATTTGACTTGTACAAAAATTGCTTCATTTAAGATTGAGATTTAAAATTCAAAAATAGTATTGAGTAAATTGAACTGCAGCTGAATTAAGATGAATTGACCTTGAAAATTAGTTTGTATTTTAATTTTACCTTTTTATTTGAAAATCATCATGATGTATGATAGTAATATATTTACTAAATAACTTGTTCTTTAATAGCGATTTGAAAACATATGTTTTGCTAATTACGATATAGCTTTTAATATCGTATTTTTGTATGATTTTTAAAACATATCCCTCCATACATTTTCATAGCAATTTTGTTTAAAATCACGCTTTTTGCCTACAAAATCGCAATGCTAAATGGAATTTGATTAGGACAATGTAAAGGTTGTAACTAGGGGTATACAAGCGGTTGCAGTTAGCGGTTATTGGCTAAAACTGCAATCGCCAAGGCAGTTATTGAATATTAATAACCGAATATTAATAACCGCTACCGCTTAAGTGGTCAGCGGTTATTTTAAAACTGGTGGTTAATGATTATTCAAACGTTATTGGTGGTTAACTATTTGTACACTCCTAGTTGTAACATTGCAATCCCTTGTTTGCAAGTTCGTAATTGGAGGTTTTTAGGACTGGAATTGTGATGATGTGGTGATTTGTGTCTTTGATTGCAGTTGGAGGTTTTTAGGACTGGAATTGTGATGATGTGGTGATTTGTGTCTTTGATTGCAGGAGAGAATCAAGATTCCTGATGATAAAATGGCTTACTACCAGAACCTTGCGGAGATGTATGTTGGCGATGATGTGTCTCCCGACTTCTATGGTTGGGTTTTCCCAAAGTGTGATCATGTGGCTGTTGGCACAGGCACGGTGACCCACAAAGGGGACATCAAGAAGTTCCAGCTTGCAACGAGGAACAGAGCCAAGGACAAGATATTGGGCGGTCAGATCATACGGGTTGAGGCACACCCAATACCAGAACACCCTCGGCCACGGAGGTTGTCGGGAAGAGTGGCATTGGTGGGGGATGCAGCAGGGTACGTGACAAAGTGCTCGGGCGAAGGTATCTATTTTGCGGCAAAGAGCGGGAGGATGTGCGCCGAGGCGGTGGTGGAAGGGTCGGAGAATGGGAAGAGGATGGTGAATGAGGGGGACTTGAGGAAGTACTTGGAGAAGTGGGACAAGACTTACTGGCCAACATACAAGGTGTTAGATGTGTTGCAGAAGGTGTTCTATCGGTCGAATCCGGCAAGGGAAGCGTTTGTGGAGATGTGCGCAGATGAGTATGTGCAGAAGATGACATTTGACAGCTACTTGTACAAGACTGTGGTGCCTGGGAATCCTTGGGAGGATTTGAAGTTGGCCGTGAATACCATTGGGAGCTTGGTGAGGGCTAATGCACTTAGAAGGGAGATGGACAAGCTTAGTGTATGAGAGGAAGGAAGCCTTTTCTTTTCTTTTCTTTTCCTTTTGTGTAATGTCTAGCTTTCATTCTTTTGTGATTCCGTATGATCTTTGTACCCTGGAGATTAATCTGCATTATTGTTTTACTAATTATGATGCGGTGATAGTAATATAGAAAGTGCATTGTTTTACTTATCTTTGATGCTGGAAAACAGGTAGTATAAGAAAGCATGCTGTTGATTATTGGAAGCTTTGGAAATTTCTGTGTAAATCTCATTATAATTGTGGGCGATTCTCTCCCGAGAGTATTTGGGAGAGGTTTTCTGATTGTTTTTAATGCAGGAGTATTTTGATGCATCATAAATATAAAAAATATTTAATAATTGTGTTTAAAAAAGCCATGCACAAACAATAGTGAGCGTTCAGGGGCTGTATAGGCATAAAGGAAAAGGAAAATGGTCAATTTATATTCTACTATTTACTTTTAAATGCCACCCTCGTTACTTGCTCAACTAAATTCACCTATTTTCCACCAACAAAGCGTTGACAATGGCAAAGAAGCAAGGAGTTGGTGGAAGGTTGCAGAGTCTAGAGTTTACAGTTACAGGTGTCAAGGGTTTTTTTTTTTTTTTTCCTAATATTTTACGAAATAGGTCAATGGATTAAGAGCTGACTTTCGACAAAATAAATATTAAAATATTAACTAATAATATTTTAAAATTTTAGAATAAAAAATAATTTAATATACTATCATAACCGAGTCCAAAATTTAAACCTTAAACCTTACAACTTATCTCTCATTTCAATTAAATGTGTTGAATCTTAACGAATGAGATTTTGAGCCCAGATGTGAAGGGCAATGTTAAAATAGTAATTTGTGCATAATTCATTTTCAAAAAATCTCAGATTCTTGTCTTTAAAAGGTAGTTCACTTGGTTGGGAATCACATCTCATGGAGTGATGGTCACTGGTTCAAATCCCCTCTTCCCCTCCCCCTTTTGTGTGGACAAACCCACCATTAATTTTGTTAGCTAAGATCTCTCCTTTCTTCTTGTTCTTGGCAAGTAAGTTATTAGTTTTGTAGCAAAGATCCAACGAGACTATCTCAATTAATTATTTTTCAAGGGAAAAAAATGTTACCCAAAAAAGAAAAATCATTGAAATGAAATTATCTCACCAACTTTTAGAGCCTAATCATCATTTAAAAAAGAAGAAAAAACCTCGATTTTTTGCTAATATTATGTGAAATTATCTTACTTACAAGTGAATCAAAGAATAAGAAACAAGAAAAAGGGTTTTACATGTACTCATAATTATTTTTTAAAGAATTATAGTTTTTATTACAAATTTCTTAAAAAAAAAAAAAAAAATGGAAAACAAAGAATAAGGAAAGAGAGAGAGAGAAGATTTAATCAGAGCCGTTAAAATGGGATGGAGGGAATATGCCAGAGATTTGGTTTCATATTTAAGATGCGTGGCGCAGTCGCAGGTGCCGAAAAGCAGCGATTTGTACGAGGCCCATAGGCGGAGCTCCCAAACGAGAAGCCTTTATTAAAGAAGCGCCTAACCGAAGCCTCTCATTTCACTTCCACTCTTCGCGTCGAGATCTCGAGGTTCGGTGTACCCAATCTTTTGTTCATCTCATTTTCCTGAATTTTTTATTGCCTAAAGATTTAGTATTTGCTAGCTGCTGTAGCTTGTCAATTTCTTATCTTTTTGTTTATTTATTGTTTGTTTGTATGAGCATGAGCTCCTCTCTTCTGGGAACTTCTTGAGATTGTGTAGTATGAGATTGCTTGTGATATTGACGGATCTGCTCGGTTTGTTTTCATCTGGGTATCTCCGGATCTGGGTCATGTTTTGGAAGCGTGTTTGTTGTTGTTGTTTGTGAAAGCATAAGTTCCATTGCGTTGAAACTGTATTGAAGAACATACATGCATGTTCTACTATTTTTGCTTTTCGGAAAAACAAGAAAAATCTTTGAGCGTTGTTTTTGGTGGTTAATTTGGTAGCGTAAAACTTCTGATTAGATGGAATAGATGTCTGTATATAGAATAAAAGGGAAAATGTGTAGAAATTGTAGGAAAAGAAAGATTTTAAATCCCAAAAAAAAAACATAAAGATGTGATTTTCAACTGTTTTAGTGATGGGTTTTCTTCATTTAAGTGATATTAGGAAGTTTTGAAGTCGTAGTGTCCTCTCCCATTCATTTTAAAGCAACTCCAGTCTACAGTTGGTCTTCCCACTATTGAAATTTCTGGAACAGAAAGAATTTCAGCCTTGATTGATTATGAGTTTATGTGATCTTATTTTCTGATTCATTATTAATGTGTATTTGTCGAATCCGGGAGTTGCAGGTCCATGTTGATAGCCTTACAATCGGTAGATTTACTTCTAATTGCAGAAGTTTATATATTTTCCCTATTTTGAAAATTTTATAACACTTGTTACAGCTTTTCTGTGAACTTAATACTTGGACATAGCAAAAGCTGGACTTATCATATTTTAACGTTTTCTTTTGTGACTCTGAAATACAGTGTTCATGGATTTGCTAAGTTTAACATCCATAGTTTTGATTGACTACATTTACATGTTGAACTGGTGTCAACAATGCTCATCGAAAAAAATTTATGGGATTGGAACTACACTTTTATTGGCTGCAGATTGTGTATAAATTTCTTTCATTGGAAGCTTTTGGTGTATTTCAGCCCAATAGGAAGTACTGTAGCTTTAAGTTTAGATTAGATCAACCTAAGCAATAAGGATATTATTTTCTAGATTAAGTAATTTAAGTGGTCTGGTTTGTTGTCAATGGATAAAGCCCTGATACTTTCTTGTTCTACAGAGTGTGAAATGGCAGCAACATCAGCAACTACCTTTTCAATTGGAACAAATGTTTCCCTTGGCTGTAAAGTGCGCTCACTTCCTCAATCAAAGCCTTTTGGTGTGAGGTTTAACTCCCAGAACCCGCTAAAGAGTTTCAGTGGCCTCAAGGCTGCAATATCTGTGAGTTGTGAATCAGAGTCATCCTTCTTAAGCAAGGAGACTAGTGCAGCTCTTCGGGCATCTTTTGCCACAAAAGCTCAAAAGGAAAATCAGAGTTATCAGTATCACCTGCAGCCCCAGGCAACTTTCAAAGTGGCAGTTCTTGGAGCTGCTGGAGGGATAGGTCAACCACTGGCACTTCTTATCAAGATGTCCCCATTAGTTTCTTCCTTGCATCTCTATGATATAGCAAATGTAAAGGGAGTTGCTGCTGATCTCAGTCACTGCAACACTCCTTCCCAAGTTCTGGATTTCACTGGACCTTCTGAGTTAGCCAATTGTTTGAAGGGTGTGAATGTTGTTGTTATACCTGCTGGAGTTCCAAGAAAGCCCGGTATGACTCGTGATGACCTCTTCAACATCAATGCTGGCATAGTTAAGAACTTGATTGAGGCTGTTGCTGATAACTGCCCTGATGCCTTCATCCACATTATCAGCAATCCAGTTAACTCAACAGTGCCAATTGCAGCAGAAATTCTGAAGCAGAAGGGTGTTTATGATCCAAAGAAGCTCTTTGGTGTTACGACACTGGATGTTGTTAGGGCAAACACATTTGTTGCTCAGAAGAAGAACCTAAAACTGATTGATGTTGATGTCCCTGTTGTTGGAGGACATGCCGGGATCACTATTCTACCTCTGCTCTCAAGGACAAAACCATCAGTTAACTTTTCTGATGAAGAAATTCAAGAGTTAACTGTTAGGATCCAAAATGCCGGGACTGAAGTTGTGGAGGCAAAAGCTGGTACTGGTTCTGCTACATTATCAATGGCATATGCAGCAGCCAGATTTGTTGAGTCATCTCTTCGTGCACTTGACGGAGATGGGGATGTATATGAGTGCACGTATGTTCAGTCAGATCTGACTGATCTTCCATTCTTTGCATCAAGGGTTAAGCTTGGAAGGAATGGGGTTGAGGCTCTGATTTCTTCTGACCTCCAAGGGTTGACCGAATATGAGCAGAAGGCTCTGGAAGCCCTTAAGCCAGAATTGAAGGCCAGCATTGAGAAGGGGATTGCGTTTACTCAGAAGCAAACTGTTGCCACATAGAATTCAAGTATTTGGAGCCCTTGCCTCGTTATAATGTCTACTTAAGAGATGTGACAATGTCTGGTTTTTTTGGCGGATTTATCATTGAATCAGTACTTTCAGTTTTGTAGAATGATTTATTTTTTTCTCTTTTCACTATCTTGAGGCCCTTCCAGTAAGAAGTTTTAGAGGTGGCTATATTGTTGTAGATTCTAAACATATAATTAATAATTTCCTTACTGGGAGCATGTAGTAGTAAATTAGTAATTGACAGTTTTGGAATAACACATGGCTGTTACAATATACTTATGTCCAGTGGATGTGTATCATCCCAGATGTTTGTGTTTTATTTTTTTCGTATGCCAAAGAAGCATAACTTTATCTTTTGTTTGAACCATGAACTGTTTCTGTTATTGATAGCTCTATTGTTGAATTTCTTTTTGTTCGAATTGTGATTTAAACCTCTTGACTGGGATAAGAAATATCTGCTATTGGTGATGAAGGGTGTCATATCGTTATTCTGATGTTAGAATGTGTCATATGAAAGCATTGATGGAATAGATTAGCGACCTCTGATTGGTATTCTTTGTGGATTCATCATTGCATGGAAGAATATAATTTATATGATTTGTGTTGAAACACCTCTTTGTTATGGAAAGGCTTGTGTACAAATTGCCGAAAATACAAGCTGGGATGCTACATCAGTAATTGGGAGCACATGGCTTCTCAAGTCCTCTTCCCTGTGCCTTCTGATTGAGCATGAGCTTCTCCTTTTTCTTTTGCAAACAAAACAATGAAGCCCCATGGTATCTCAACAAAGTCTAGTTCCTTGAAAAATATTTTGGTAATGATTCAAAGATCAAGAACAAATTATCCATATCAAATACATCAGCACAAAATTGTGTAGTTCAGATTTCACTGCTTTGGCAATTGATGTTTATGTAGTAAAAAGTACAAACTTGTCGGTGCAGGACTGGATCTGCCGTTCAACATTTGCAATCCAAATCAGAACACTAGGGTTAGAAACAAGGCTGAACCTGGCATTTCATAGACTGAGATAACAAAATTTGAGAAATTGGTGATGGAAGCAGCCATCCAAGAGTTTGCGTTGAAACCGAAATCGTTCTCTGTTGTGACATAAACGGCCCGTTGTTATCATTTTAGCCCTTGAAATGCTAAGTGAATATGCCCGGGTAAACACATATGCTTCTCTGCCCCGAACTCATACATCAGGACTAGTGTAACACACAAGCCTGCCCTTGCATCTCTAGCAAAAACAGTTGCCTCACAGTAAATTTGTGTAATGTGTTTCTCCAACCCCAGATATCCTTACCAATAATCATTGCAGGAGCATCGTCCTTCTTTGAAATGATGAAACCGGGTGCGATCTCTAACAATCACTTCTCGGTCATAAACCCCTGAGAGAACCTTCGCAAAATTGTGGCAATCAACACAGGTCCGAAGATTCTTGGCCACCCTGATTGTTGTGCAAGGTGGAGTTGCAAGAACCCCGAAAGCAATAGCCAATTTCTCACTGTGATAAGAGAGCTCAATCCCTTTTTCTTCGGCACCCAAATTGTGCAATTCCGAGTAAATATCAGCAACATAACCAGCTATCTTCAGCTGCTGATTAATCTCATCTAGCATCTCATAAATCTCATGCTTCCGTGGATGTGAAACATCATCCACAACAAACTCATGTACTACTCCTTGCAATACAATCGTGCTACAGCCAGGTGTAGTTTGGATTGCTTTCTCCTGCATAAATTTCCTAACTTCCACTACCTTCTCCCAGTTGCCAGCCGAGGAATAAATGTTCAACAACAGAGCATAATCCCCAGCTTCTTGAGCCTTAAGTTCAATTAAATGTCCAATCACTCGTTCCCCAAGGGTAACATGGCCATGAATTCTGCAAGCGCCAAGTAAGGTCCTCCATATTGTCGGATCTGGCTTGAATCCCATTGACATTATGAGCTGGTAGGCCTGATCGAGCAAACCAGCACGACTCAAGAGATCTACCATACACCCATAATGATGAATATTTGGCAATATCCCAAACTCTTGGCTCATACTATCAAAAAACTTCATTCCCTCATCAACCAAACCACAGTGACTGCAAGCAGAAAGAACTCCAGTAAAAGTCTGATCATCGGGCTGAACACCCATTTTCTGCATCTCCCAAAATGCTTCGATAGCTTCTCTCCCATGCCCATTCATGGCTAAACCAGAAATCATTGCACTCCACGACACCACATTCTTAATGCGCATTCCCTTAAACACCCCATAAGCCTTATCCAAACATCCACACCGCGAATACATCGCTACAAGAGAGTTACACAAATTGGAAGCATTTCCATAACCATGCTCTTCAATGTAACTATGAATCCTTTCACCAAATTCCAACGCATTCAAGCGGGCGCACGCTTGCAAAAGAAGTAAACACGTAACATCATCAGGGTCACATCCATCACCGCCACTCTGCATGATATCAAACAAACCCAACGCGTCCCTGGTCCTGTTGTTACGTATACAACAAGAAATCAACACATTCCAAGCAACAGTATCTCTTTCAGGTATCTCATCAAACACTTTACATGCTTCATCACACTTCTCGCAACACGAATACAGGTCCATCAAAGTAGTGAGCAATAGGCTATCTGATTGATGCCCATCTCTCAAAATCGCAGCATGAACCTGAGCTCCCCCTAAAAGTGAAGAAAGTTTGATACAAGACTTGAGAGCGAACGAAGACGACAAGGGGTTCACCCGCAGGCCTTGACGTTTCATTTCTCGGTACATGAAAACCCCCTCCAGGGGTGAATTGCTCACAGAGTAGGCTCTGATCATGGTGTTGTAGTGAGATACCAATGGGTTTGAGATTTGAGTAAAGAACTGGCGGGAATAGTCCGCGTCTCGTACGGGAGAGAGAGCCAGACGGGACAAGAAGTTGAGGGAAATGGTGGGGTCTTGAAGGAGACTTGTACGGACAATGTGGGCGTGGATTTGGAGCAGATGGGTCTTCTGGGTGCATGATTTTATGAGAGAAAGCAGTCGGTTTTGTTGTTGTTCATGTCTCTGGGCGGCTTGAGTAGTGTCAGAGATGGGTTTTGTCTGGTTTTCTTGTGGGAGTGGTTTTGCAGGGATTTTCAGTGGATTTTGAGGCTGTTGAGAGGCATGAAATGCAACAGTAGTCAGCGAGCGGCGGTGCGGAATTGTTGCCATCAATGGACTTGTTTTCATTCTTTGCCTTAAAAGATTGGTTATATAATTTGAGTTCATGTCTCTTTTCACTGAGATAGTTAGAAGCTTTCTCACTGCCATAAGATTAGGATTAATTCAATGAGTCATCCCAAATGCGGTTTTTAAAATTATCAATAAATTAAAATTTAATGATAATTTTGAAAGGTATATTACATTTAGGAGAACTTTAATCCTAGTTCTCATTATGCAAAGATTTGATTCATGTATGTTTGGGAATAATATTGTGGTAAGTGGAGCGGGTGAAGTCTAGTATTTGTCACGTTCATTTCACATGGACTAATATAACAGGTTTTATATAGCGTTTTTGTTTTTGCAAGTAATTGGTATAAAAAGCCATTTAAAATATATCGTATGAAATGAATATGATAAATGAGCGTAAAAAATAGCATTACTACCGATTACATTTTTATTATATTGCTTTCAATATAGAGAAATGTTATAGGTACCAAAGTTTTTATCAAAAAATATTCATTAATACCCATCTCTTGATAAAAAATTTAGTATTCCTATCATTTTTCTCCTCTATAGATAATAGTTAATACATTACAAGAAACCCCTATTTAAATAGATTTTTTAGAAATAAAAATTAAACTATCAATTTATTAGATTTGATTATTGAATCAATGTAATTAATTATTGCAATAATGAGATCTACTTTTAATAACCAATCTCTTTATGGCGTGGAAAGCGAACCATATTTCAACATATACCCTGAAAAACCATCTTACAATTTGCATTATGAGTCCAAAAAATCATTTTACTAAGAATGCTTTGGAATTTCACTTCTATATCAAGAAAATCACAAACCATAAATCCCAAACTTGACTGGATGATATCATGATCTTCATTCATAAATCATGTACAAAAAGTCTCTGCAAAAAAGCAGAAGATTAAAAAATAAAAATAAAAAGAGGAAGCAAATTACTGGAAGCTTGCTAGCAACAACCAACAACGTATATACGTTACAAACAATGGAAATGTTTTTTGAAATTACAGGGCAAAGGGAAAAGATGAGGCCAAATATTTATAGAGGAATTCCCTCCAAGCTGCTAGGTAGCCATACAAATGGGATTTGCTGTCTACATCAATGGCTCTGCTAATTAGGTGATCATATTACTGTCAAATGGTTCATATGATTAAAGAACACATGTATAGTTAGATTGTCATTTGGTTTGGATCCCACTTGTTTGGCGGAAAATTCTTCAAAAAGACTAGTGCATATATATATGCATGTAGCAACATCCAATATAAAGTTTTTTGGTGCAAAAAACTTCTGGAAACCTTCATTCATAACATCTATAGAACATGTTTAGGCAAGTTAACCAATCCAAGATTGGTGTTTTTTCTTTTCTGCTTGAAGAAACTTTCATGATCAGAACATTATGCAACTAGAAGAAAAGGAGTCCAACAGCAGAGATTTCTCTTCTTCTTCTTCATTCATTCTCTGATCATTAGCCATGACATCATCCACACTTCCTAGATTGCTGCTAGAGCATGACACTGAATCCATAGCCATCAGCCTTCTCCTCTTATAGTTAGCTTTAAAGCAAGCTTGTCTAAGCCTCTTGGTATTATCCTCAAGTTGCAAATCTGGGATTTCCTCCAACATCTTCTTCTCCATCTCCAACATCTCCAAGGCAATTCTCAACTTTGTTTCACTCTCTTCTCCTTCCTCTTTACCCGACTCCTGCATATATAACAACCCACATACATGCATTATTATGCATACATCATCCATGCTACATGCATGCATAGAGAGAGAGAGAGAGAGGGAGAGATGGTATACCTTTACATTCCTGATTAGGGTTTGGAGGCTCATGAGCTTCCTATGAGGCCACCTACGAATACCCAATTCCCTACACCTTTTCTTCAAAAGTGTCAAGCCCACATTAAGCTCTTTTGCAGCCTGCGTTATAGGCATGTAAAAGTACTGAGAAATGGCTTTCTTAGATAACATGTTGGAACTGCTGCACCTCTTCATCTTCCTCTCTACTCTATCTTCCTTCGTGCCTTTCTTCCCATTGTTACACAACACTAAAGCCTGGCTCTGATCAGTTTCAATCCCACCACCTATCTCATTCCAAACTCCATAACCGCAGAAAATGTCATCTGCAATAGAATATTGGAAAGACTATTATAGTTCAAATATTGAATGAAAAAAAAAAAAAAA
Source organism: Corylus avellana (assembly GCF_901000735.1). Classification (NCBI taxonomy): domain Eukaryota; kingdom Viridiplantae; phylum Streptophyta; class Magnoliopsida; order Fagales; family Betulaceae; genus Corylus; species Corylus avellana. The sequence goes on from NC_081543.1 coordinate 2,402,246, forward strand.
AAAGCAAGGCATACACGTATATATATATTTAGATTTATCACCTTGAATTATGCTTGTGGTTGGCTCAAGAATATCCACTGGTGCAGAAAAAGGGTCAGTTGGGAAGACCTCTGTCAAAGGAGCAGCATCAAGAAAGCTCTCTTGTATTGGCAAGGCATACTGCCAATCCAATGAAGAATACCCACTACCACATAAAATATTAGTTCAAATGAGAAAAGGGAAATTAATCTTTTTGAAAAAAAGAAGAAAATAAGAAAAATGTTACCTTAAGTCTAGAGAAGGCATTTGGGTTGGAAAGAGGAAGGGGTCGTCATCTTTGTAGACCAGTTCATGCGTAGACCACCAACCATTGAGTGTCTGACTCGCCATTTTTGAGAGAGACAGAGAGGAAAACAGAGAGGATAATGAGGAGGCAGGGGAATGGATTTTTCTTGTTTTCAGGTGTGAGAGTAATGGCATTAGTATCGGATGAGACGCAAATATGAATGGGAGGCCGCCAGGAGCTATATATATATATATGAATCATGATCATGATGAACTCTATTAATGCTAATTAATCAATGCAAAACTAAGATTAAATATTTGGGGAACGTGCAGCAGCGGCCATGCATGAATCAGTGGCCGCCCGTGTGTGCGTGTGTGAGTTACAATGTGGGAAATAAATGACCACATAACATATGGAGGAGAGGGAGAAAGAAACATAAAAGATTTCCAACACCTATTCAAGCAAATGGGATCCGAGTGAGTAAAATCTCAAATGAGATTATCGCATTGCAGTGTAATTAGATGTGTTAATTTGTGTTCGTACGTATAACATGTTCAGATCGTATTTAATTTAACGAGTCAAGCCCGTCAATCTTAATCTATGTGATGGATGCTACTGGTCTACTAGAGCCACTAACCTCGTAATGTTTTTGGGGCAATTTATATATATTTTTTGAGTGGATTATTAAGCAACTAATATTAATAATTTAAAATGGATTTCAAGAGTCTCAATGGCTGGCACGTTTACTCATTCTTCAAGGATATAGAGGTTGGAGATGAGAGTGGTAGGGTGCAAGCGTGCGTGATGAGAGGAGTTTTTATCTTTGAAGCACAATCATTATCTTATCCCCCACCAGCCGACTTTTCCTGACCCTGTTCAATTATTACACTGCGATAAATGTGTAGCCGTGATCAAATTTCAGTTTTTTTCTTTTGTTTTTTCCTTGGAATTTCTGTGTTTTATGTTGATACTCTCAGGATCTCCCTGTAACGTACGTGCATAGTGTTCAATCAATGATACAAGGGCGGCCATAATCATTTTTCCCATTTGATTAGAGTTAAAAGAAAGGCTTAATGGCTGAGTTTTACAGTTCAAAAACGTTCTCTCTAATGGCTGCGTTCCAAAATTTACTTTGTATTTACTTATTTCTCGTAAATGCAAATGAGTGGTGGATGATTGCCCACTATTTTGTTAAGTTATTAGCTTTAAATGAGAGAAGAGCTGCTCAGGGTTCATGGTTTAAAAGTTTCATAGATGACATTCTAGGCACACAATTATGTTGATGATTGCATGCATATTAAACTTAGAACAAATGGGTGTCGGGCTTAATTTTCATATAGTTTTTTTTACCTTAACTTTTGGATCTGTATTTGATTTTAAAATCAAGATATAAAGAAAGGGAAAATTACTTATGTAGATGGTTGGTTAGAGAGAGAGATGGCTTGCAAGCTTGAGGCAAACACTACAAATCTCTCCTTATGGCAAGAGGTTTTAAACATCTTCTCTTGTATTCAAATCTGGTTCATCCCTCCATTTTTATTAACCCGAGTTTTAGGCTTATTGAGAAAAGTGGCATAGTTGAACATAAAAAGACAGAAAAATGCCTTGAGTTCCAATAGGGGGGCATAATAATCAAAGAGTCGATGTGAAGAAATGTTAAGGGTACTAACTCTTTTACTACGAGATAAGAGTACTAACATGATATGGAGTTTATTTATTGGTATTCATAGCATTTTTCTTTATTAATTGTTTTGATCATCTCTAATGAATAAGCTCAACATCATGTTATTACCTATATATTAGTAAAAAAATTATTACCCCTACCTAGCATTTCTCAAAGACAAAGAGCAATGCATTCCTTACTTTAACTAACCACCTTTGAAGAGTGGTTCGGCCACTCCCAATGACTGGGTTGGGGGTGGCCTAATCACCTCTTTGATTACAGTAGTGGTTTGGCCACCATTAAAAAGTGGTTCAAACACCCTATTGGCCGGTTTTGGAGTAACCAAACTACCTCTTTGGCTAAAAGGGAAGTTCGGCCACCTTTCATAATTGGTTTGGAAGTGACCAAACCACTCTAGTGGTAGTGGCCAAAGGAAGTGATTCAGCCATTCTCATGACTTCCATACCACCTCTTCTCTCTCTCCTATGTACTTTCACATTCTGCACCGTTCATTTAAAATGAACGGTTTAGATTAGAGGCATTGCATTGCACCCCGAATCTCAATCCAGGCTACAACTTGGTCCAGGCACAGCAGTGAATCAATGATGTTCTTCAATTGTATCACTCCTATGCAGCATCAAAGAAGTAGAATTCTTTTACCGAGTTTATAGTTTATACCACCATCCGGCATCCATAGCATAGAAAGTGAATATCCAGGGACCAGAAAATCCACAGCATTGTTGCAACTTGCAAAGCAAGAGCTATGCAGCATATGTACGTATCTTGCAATCTTAAAACTCCATAAAACACCCTTTCAGCATCTAGAGTAAAAACCAAATATATAATTAAAAAAAAAACTCACTTTAAATATCAATATCAACTAGAATAGAGTAAACAGTACTATAAAGATAAAACTGAAGAAATTAGATGTTTCTTCTACAAACTCTTCCCGCCATGAAACCCAACTCTTGTAAATTAAACATGATACCTCAGTACCTTGGCTTACCCCCTCTTCCACGGCCACGCCCCCCACCTCTTCCACCATGCCCACCACCTCTTCCACCATGACCCTTACCACCTCTGCCACCTGACGCCTTATTGACATCGGATTTTATCTTCATGTCTTCTGGCAGGGGAAGTATATGATCGACACACTTCCTGAAGCTAAAATCGTCAACAGATTCATCAACCCTAATGAGGAAGAAGCACCTACTTTTCCACAAAGGATGGTATCGCACTTGAAAAGCATCAATCCCTCCCCCGATCTTTTTATCTGGCTCTTGATGACCCTTCTTAAGCAAGTCCATCAACACCATGTGCTCATACTGAAATACAAAATGAACATGGATATAAATTTTACAGAAATTAATCCCAATCCAATGCATTATACAATTCAAGTATGGCAATTACCCTTCTCTATGTTTAAACTTACAAATGTAAAGCCACAGGCTTGGGGTGCCAATTATTAGTGAATTGTCTGGTTAGCATTTTAGAATAACTTTCCTTCCTTTTGAAGCAAAAATTAAAACATGCACGCACACACACACACACACACATAAATGGACAGAGATGGCGAGCAGAAAGGGTGGATGGCAGGGGCTAAAATAGTTAAGCAGTATATTCTGTTAATGACTAAATCTGTATGCAATGCAGCCTTTAGCTTTTCATTCGTGGACCTCAGAAGTTTGAGGCCACATTATTTACAGCCTCATTTTGAAACAGCACGAAATTTTGCAACATTTGTTATGGGACCAGTAATCAAAGAAATTATGACCAAATAACCCAATAATGCAACTAAACAAAACGTGCAACATTCAATGTGCAAAGCAAGATTTCATATATTGACACAATTTCACGAGCTTTTCTACAGTGAGGAATAGCAATAAAGGAGATTAACAGAAAAGTCAGTTGATGGATTCTTGTTCTACATCACAAAATAGAGGGCGATTCTCTGATATACAAAGATAATGAACCCTCTAAATATCAGATGAGACTCCTAAGTAAAAGCCAAGAGATTCTTCATCCATTGAGTTCCAGAAAGTATATGATTCTACAGATGCCATGCAAGTCATCTATAGAATCTTGCATAAAGATGCAGACAATGCCAAACTGGAATCCGCTACAAAGGACACAAATCAACAAGAGTTGTTCAACATGCCAAAGATCTCTCACAACTTGCAATATGAATCCAAAATATAACCCTGCCACTTTGATGACGATACATGGAATTATACACGAGAAGCCCATAACTAACTGAGTCGAACTACAGTTGAATGGACTATGTTCATCTTCATTACTCTTGCTTGCCCGTAATCTAAATTAGTACCCAAAATTCCACATCATTAGACTCATAACACATCAAATAGAAGCTTCAACACTTCCTATTTGGAACAAACAGAAATCTACAGCTATCCCTACTCCAAAACACAGAATTTCACACCTAGGTTACTAATTAACCAGAACCTAAACCCGTACAATCCTAATGTAATGAATTCAGAACCACCCATCTATTAAACATCCAACTTTAATTCCACAAGAACAAATGCATGAATAGGTTGTACAAATAGTCATGCATAGTATTGCTACGATTAAATTGAGGAACAAAATAATAAAATGATTCAAATATCCACCAATCATGTGAGAGAATAAAAACCACAAAACGGGGGACTGAAAAGAACCACAAAATCAATCCACACCAGTTTTTTTTTTTTATAAAAAAAAAAAAATGCTAATTATACAACAACGACTAACCAATATAATAATGCTCCCGTATAAAATTCACTTAGAATAATGACAGAGTACTTGCAGATTTTCCTTTTTTTCATTCTTTTCACTCTGTTGAGGAACAGAGGATTTTATTAGTTAAGCACACGAAAAATACACATCAAACTATCAAAAGTTTGAAACTTTGATAAAAAGGGAAAATAAAAAAAAATTAACCCTGTTTGGTTGCTACGAAAACCATATAAAACACAATAAATACTTGAATTTCAGCTCTTTTTTATTAAAAAAAAAAAACCCACAGAACCACCCCAAAGTAAAGCCCAAAAACATCAATGTCCCTTTTCTTAACTCTTCCTCCAGTTTCTGAGCAACCAAAAGCAAATAATACATAACAAATAAAAATCAAACTTTTTACAATGTTCCCTTCAGCTCTATCCAACACATCCAAATTTTCTCAAAAATAGTAACTTCAATTCAATTTTTATTGTTCTTAACCGACGACCCACAAAAAAAAAACACAAAACCTCAACTTTCCCTTCCCTTCACTTCCTCAGCAATCAAACATAATTTTAAACAAAGAAGGAAAAAAAAAAAAAGGTAAGGTATTATTACCTTGTTGACATTGAGGTTTGGAGGCCAGTAATGGAGAAACTTGTAGAAGTAATCGAACATCTCCACCGACGACCCGAACTCTTTCGGACCCAAGTAGACCCGACCCGCATCCTCCTCTCCTCCCCCGAGCTTCTCCAACCGCTCTTCTTCCACGGACGTCTCCACCCTCTGCTTCTTCCTCGAAGAAGCGTCGTCTTCTCCTCCTTCCTCTTCCTCTTCTTCAGCCCCTTCCTCTCTCGCTCGCTTCGAGTCCGCGTCGCCGTTCGGCGCCGCCGAGTCGACCTCTTTGTCGTCACCATCCTTGGGATCCCGTTCGGGTCCCACGGCCTCGAGGTCCATGTCTTGGGCGGCCACGTTGGCTTCGGCGAGCTCTGGTGCTGTCTCTTCGGCCATGACTCTATGAGCAAACAACACACAGCCTAAAACCCTAATTGAGTTTGGTTTAAAAGGTTGTGAATCACCGGGTCTAAAAACCCATGTTTACTTCGGTCCCAACCGGTTTTTCCCGAATCCTTGTCGGCCTCGGCTTTGTTTTTCTTTTTCTCATTTAAATTTGGATAGGTGGTTAATATTTCTTAGAGAATTTTTTTTTTTTTTTTTTTATCGGTCTTTTTCCGTTAAATTTTTGTTAATTTATCATTGAATTTGTGAGACCCAAATAAAAAATATATATATATATATTTAAAAACCAATAACATGTCTTTATTTCTTAATTGTTTTGAAAGTGTTTTTTTTTTTTTTTGGTGTTTAATTTCAAATTTTTTTATAGGGTTTGTATTTAAGAAAATAATTTTTGTGGAGTCTACATAAACTTTCTGAAAGTTCTTAAAATGAGGAAAAATATTGTTGTTACCGCACACAATAATGATGAATAATATAGAATCGAAAAGAGAGATTAAGAGAGAGTAGAGACACAGATTTAACGTGGTTCGGCAATGTGTCTGCCTACGTCTACAGAGAGAACTGTATTTTGCTATTAATGATTCATGGTTACATCATAATATATATATAAGAAAAACTCTAAATCCTAATTATACAGACTTATTTTAAAAAATTTCAAAATACCTCGTACCGTATCGCGGGGATCACGACGTTCACTCTGCTCCTATCTACTTGACCTTCCACTGGTGTTAATATGAGCCACTAATTTCAACAAATGTTTATATACTCAACATTTTCATTCATTACACACTGATTTTTTGAAATTGTTTTGAGAACCGCGAGACAAAAGACATAAGCCTCTTAAGAGACAAAATGCGGTTGCAGTTAGTGCTTATAGTTTTAAAATTTTCCCCCTCAATGTTTTATCCTCAACAACAAAGGTTCAAGGTTTGGTGGTTACAACAAATTAAAAAATTAGAGCAGCAAAATGCGACATAAGTTTTCTAGATTTCTAAGAAGTATTGTTCCAAACAACGTTCTTTCTACCATGCAATATTTATTGGAAATCACTAGCACAATTTATTTAAGTAAGACAATTAATAATCACTCTCTCATTTGTTTTTGTCTCTTGTATTCTCATTGTATCTCTGTGTGTGGCACCCTTGATCCCTTGGCCTCTGGGGTTTGTGTCGGCTCGCGAGCTTGCAGTGACACTTCTTCTTAATGCATACTCCATCAGCTGCGCCCTCTATTTTGGAAGCAATTACACACCTAATTGAGTTACATTTTTCTCTGTATGTTCTGCTTAATCTAGTATTTTCACCTTCTACAATGGGAGAGAGATTTGAAGCCAATTAGATAGAGAAATAAAGAGAAAAAGTTAATTTGCTCAATATTCTTGTGGCTATTGAAGTGACACTTTGAGTTATAAAATCATGTTAATTTTATAAATAGAATTTCTAAAACATCGATACATATAACATTATTATTTTTTTCTGTAACATTTTTAAAGGAAAATTTTATTGATTTTAATACGGGTTGATCGAGCAGATTTGTCTAGAAATTACCAAAGGTTTAGATCGAGCTACTCAAAATTCGATGTTGTAGGTGAAATATCAATGAGTGAGAATTTAAGAATGAGAAGGGTTGAAATATAAATTATCAAGATTTTTAAATCACAAGTGAGACCCGACGATTGAAAATTTTAATTGAAATGAAAGTTGACAAATGCATGGTTCGAACTCATAACCTCTAGTCTGATAACATGTTTAAGCTAATAGAAAAACTTAATTTAATCATTTAATTTATATTATAACACTCACCCAACATGTGGAATAATGAATTGAAAATGGATAAACCATAAAGTGAGAGTTTGAATTTAGGCCTACTGCTCTTATACAATGTTAAATTATTATTTATCCCAAAAGTTTAAGCTCATAATAAATGAGTGATTTAATCATTTACTTAATATACTAACAATAATAATAATAATAATAATAAAACCTTTATATAATAAGGCAAATAATAATACGATATACTTTTGGCTTGACAAATTCAAAGTTAAAGGTTATACCAGATTCTAAATAGGAGCATAATAAAGACCAAAAAAAAAATATTACTGACCACCGTTCCAAGGAAATGCGAAGATGAAGAGAATAGCAAAGATAAAAATGAATATATTTTTTTTTAGCCATATTTCTTCTCCCTTGTGCCAAATACAATGGTGAAAATGGGGAATTTATAGCAAAAGTAACTTTGTTTTGGGCTTGAATTATGCTAATACTACATCAAGCTATAAATGGACCATCGACCGTTAGATATTTCAAAGGGCTATTAGATTTGAACAAAGAAAAAAATTAAGAACAAATGTCTTACTAACCAATTGTGTTACTACATGCATGGACAAAAAGGAATTATAGCAATGGTGAAAATGAGGTATTTATAGCAAAAGTAACTTCGTTTCGGGCTTGAATTATGCTAGTACTACATCAAGCTATGAATGGGCCATCGATCGTTACATATTTCAAAGGGCTATTAGATTTGAACAAATAAAAAAAAAAAAAGAACAAATGCCTTACTAACCAATTGTGTTACTACATCGACAAAAAGAATTATATATAGCAAAAGTCATTTTGTTTCAGGCTTGGATTATGCTAATATTGCATCAAGTTGTGAATGGGCCCTCAATCGTTCGATATTTCAAAGGATTATTAGATTTGAGCCAATAATAATAAAAAAAAAATTAACAAATTACTTATTAACCTTTTGTGCCACTATATCGATAATTAGAGATTCCAAAATATTTCTTCCTTTTTTGCTTTTGAGTTTAACAATTTGGAAAAAACTTCACCCACCACCCATAATCGTTCATCACTTTTGCAATCATACCTTAAACATTAAAAAATGTAAATTTATGGTTAACATCTTTCAAAAATTTGTAATGTCAGCCCTCTTGTCAAAATTTAGCGTTAAATCAAACCGTTGATGAGGAAAATTCCCAAAATACCCTTAATATGTTTATAAATTACAAAAATACTTTGAATTTGGGCATGGGTATTTTGGGGATATCACTTCCTCCGTTAAGATTTAACATTGAATTTTGATGAAATGGTTGACATTGCTTTGAACGTTCAACTAACTTTGTTGTGTTCACAATATCTTAATATTTTCATTATAATGCTTGAGATAAATTATATGTAATCCCCAAAACACTTTTCATCAAACGTAAATTGAAAATAAATTAAAAAGTTTGAAACAAATTACCCTTAATATGTTTATAAATTACAAAAATACTTTGAATTTGGGCATATCACGTCCTCCGTTAAGATTTAACATTGAATTTTGATGGAATGGTTGACATTGCTTTGAAAGTTCAACTAACTTCGTTGTTCACGATATCTTAATATTTTCATTATAATGCTTGAGATAATTTATATGTAATCCCCAAAACACTTTTCATTAAACGTAAATTGAAAATAAATTAAAAAATTTTGAAACAAATTAATTAAGATATTTGTCTTGGGCCTCTCTCAACCTCAAAAGCTAGTTCAAGAGGTGAGACTTTCCTTCACACTTATAAAGTGACAACAAGCCCATTCCACAACCGATGTGGGATATAACCCCAACACCAATCACATTGATGACACACGAAAATTAACAAGTGCACCATAATGAGAACTATAATGCATATCTCAAAGTCTATTTAGATTCATTTATTGATTCAAGCCGCAACAAGTAGGAATTTCATTATTTTATAGTGCTTCCACAATTTCAACAACTTATTTTTCACGAAGTATGTCACGATATTTTTATGATGCTCCAGCAACTTTAAAATCACCATTAATCAACTTTAAAAAAAAAGTTATAATTTGGATGTGATTCTTAGCAACACAACTATTGTTCTCGAAGCGGATGTGTAGAATAATAAACATAATAGATATGAATTTTAAGTTCATTCAACTCACCAACATACTATTAACTTCATCCAATCTCTTCCCTACAATCTGATGATATTTAACCCATTCTTACCAAGGCAACCAGTATGAATTTTCCCCCCAGAAATTATGGAAAGCCAAGCCGAGCCTCATGATTCATTATCTTGGCACGACCTAATAATCCTTGATATTTAAAAAATAAATAAATAAATAAATTATTATGCATGTATTTGTGTTCGTAATTTGGTTAAAAAAACAAAACTAATAAAAGCTTAAGCTTTATTTTAGGGAAAATTATATTTTATCCCCCAAAGTTTGGGGCGATTTGCAATTCGACGTCCAAAGTTTCAATTTTAGCAATCCATCCCGCCAAAGTTTCAAATTTTTGCAACTTGACCAATTGTATCCAAAACTTCTCATATTGCCCACAATTTTTTTTTTAAAAAAAAAAATTCGGGGTGGCAGTAGCCACTCCTTTGGCCATCTGGCCATTTTTGTACCCCAAAATTTTTATTTTATTTTTATATAAAAAAATAAAAATTATGGGCAATATGAGAATTTTGGGATAATTTTGGTCAAATTGCAAATTGCTCCAAACTTTGGGGGGATAAAATATAATTTTCCCTTTATTTTAACATATTTAATGGTTTATAGGTGAATATGTTGTTCCGTTATTTAAAAAATTGAACCTTTAATGATTAATTGGGTTAACAGTTTCAAAACATACGGTTTAAAAAAGATAATTTTAAAATATAGTTAATAAAAAATAATTTTTAAGAACGTAATTAAGTGTTTGATAAAGTCTGCCATTTGAGAAAATGATGTCTTAAACTATCTTTTGAATACTAAGCTTTATTTGTTAATGTGTTTTATGGGTGTTTTTTGTTTTTGATTTGAAAAAGTGTTATGATATATGTAACGTAAATGTGAAAGCTATTTTTGTGTTTTTGAATTGTTTGTAATACTTTTGTTTAAAAAAGATAAAATAATTTGGTTAACAAAAATGAGAATATTTGTTTGAAGTACTCTCAAGCTGGATGCTTCCCCAATTTTATTTTAAAATTTATTAGAAGCACCAACCTTCCCATAATAGAATCAAAATATATAGTGAAGACTTTATTAGCTGGGTTGCCAAGCCAATGCTGCTTGAGGGAAAAGTTGTATTTATTTGGATTGGGGTAGAGTTCTTATTTTATATGCAATCAAACTGGTTGGTCCACTTGTTCCAGCAACTCATCATAATCCAAAAAAATCTAGGGGTAATTTGAGTTGTGACCTACCAAAAAGGTTTATGGTTAATTTGACTATAAATGATTATAAAAAACTTTAATTATAATTTGACGACGTTTTTTAAAGTGACAGTACATATGAACTTTATCAATCATGCGCTTACAGTGAGATTTTATTTTTCTAATATATGACTAACTTTTTAGAATGTCGTAACTTGAGTAGTTTCTTAAGTGCTCCATGAATATAAGTTGTCGGTTTAGTTTCGCGGTTTTAAAACATATGGCTAAAAAAAATAATTCTTTTAACTCGCCAAATTGCGGGAACAAATGGATATTGCTACTATGATGGAGCTAATGAGCTATATATATATATATATTTGTTTGCAAGTGTTATCATGTCGAAATGAAACATTATTGTGGAAGGTAGGGATTGGGGTGAGTGTGAGCAAAGATAATCAACTAATTTTTCAAATGAAAGTTTCTAGTCCAAGCAACAATAGGCTGAGAGAGCATTTACGTGAGGTTTGACAAATTTGTTCATAGTATGAACATATTGGTTCATAATCCATTGAAAAATTGAGTAACGTTAGAAATTACATTTATATATATATATATATATATATATTTGTTTGCAAGTGTTATCATGTCAAAATGAAACATTATTGTGGAAGGTAGGGATTGGGGTGAGCGTGAGCAAAGATAATCAACTAATTTTTCAAGTGAAAGTTTCTAGTCCAAGCAATAATAGGCTGAGAGAGCATTTATGTGGTGTTTGACAAATTTGTTCACAATATGAACATATTGGTTCATAATACGTTGAAAAATTGAGTAATGTTAGAAATTACATTTTTATCTCATTATTACCCTACTAGGTATGTTGAAGTGATAGTGTCAATCAACCCTTATTAAAAAAAAAGAAAAGAAAAAGTAATACCATATATTATACTCTAATTTTATTAGGCTAATGTTGCAATACTCATCAATCATTGGATTAGCCCTTAAAAAAAAATTCAAGGGTTGGTGAAGATTTCCATATTAGTTCTGTATGATGGGTGTGGAACGAGAATGTAGTATATAACATTTCTAAAAAAAATAAAAGACTGATTGATATTAGCTGTTACGATCCTATTGTCCCACATGGGTTAAGTCTATAAGCTTTTGGACACCATTCTCTTACAAGCCAATTTTCAATAGTGAATTATACCCAAAGTTTATAACATTAACACATTAGTTAATAATATGATAAAACTATGGTTTATAAGAAACACATCAGCAAAGTGGAATAATAATATGATAAAAATGTTGTTTATAAGATTAAAGGAATCATTTCTCAAAAATATAATCAAGCTGAATAAAAAATGTAGTTAACAACCAAATCAATTTAAAAGTAAAAGTTGATTTTTTTTTTTTTTTTTTTTCTAATATGTTCACACGAAAAAAAGAGAAAAAGAAATTTGAATAGTAACCTTCGCTTCGCTTGATGAAGTTTTATTTACGGAACAAAAGAATCACAATTTGATGACTTCACAACATTTTGCCGGACCTAACTACAAGGGCAGGTGGGGATAAAAGCACCAGCCTGTTACCTAAAATTTAATGAAGCCCTATAGGATGGGTTCGACCAGGACCATGGCACGGTGGCAGATCCTCCGGCATACGTTTCTACGATATTTTATTTTTCGACTGTTTAAAATAGAAAAAAAAAAAATTTCACAAAATTAACTAATTAAGATATTTATATCTATAAATTTCTAGGTTATATTATATATTAAATATTTTTTGAATATGTTCATCTGAAAATGTTTCAAAAAGAGTGTTGGTATAATTAAAATGCATATATTTCATAATATTTTTTATTTATTTATTATGACTCGGATAAAATAGTTAATTAAATCATAGCATTGTAATTAAAATGTAATTATATTAAAAGAATGGTTACCTGGTTGGTGATTAAGAGTTTTAACAAAATTGATATGGGAAAGACAAAGAGACTTTCTGTTTTCCTCAAATTATTATATTTTTCTAATGAAGCGAAAATTATTAATTTAAATTTTCTTTCTCATTTTCTTGTGAGGACATGTTAAAAGAAAAAAAAAATTATTTATTTAAAAAAAAGTATTAGACTTATAAATTATAATTTATTGACATGTGTCAGCTTATGGTTAAATGGAATTAATTAAATTTTTTTTTAAAAAAAATATTAGACATAATTTCAATACGATGGACAAGTGAAGGGAGTTCACACACGGACAAAATCGTAATTTTACATTTCGCTTTGGACGAACGTTACCCAAGCCTAGAGGAACACCAGCTTCGTCTACACCGAACCTGATTGACACGAGCGTTCTCCATATAAAACAATCGCTCTCTCTCTCTCTCTTTCTCTCTCTTATTTCATAATTTCAAAGAGAAAGCAAAGAGGGCGTGTTAGACTTTTTTCCATAGAAAGCTCAAAATTCAGGTCCAAACAGCGCAAATTTGACGAAATCTTCAGGTAATTTTCTCGTTTGGGTTTTGTTAATTTAGCTTGGTCTTGATGAAATGATCCTGATTTAGGTGAAATTTGATCGGGATTGTTGGTTCTTGGGTTTTGTGTTGAATCGTTCTGGTAAGTTGTTGATCTTTCTGTTCGCGTTTTAGGGGTTTTGAAGAAAAGTTTGGGATTTTAGGTTGGTGTTGGGGTTGCGGTTGTTTGAGAAAAGAAGGGAAAATTAGAACTTTTGAGTTTCGTTTCGATTAGGTTTTTTACCCTCCCAATGTCTTATTGATTTTCTTGTTGTTAATTGGAATGGGTTTTTGCTGGGATAGATGGCGTTTTCCTGCATTTTCTGATCAGCCAAACAGAGAGCTGAAATGGGTTGACTTTGTTGGGAATTTGAAGTTCTTGATATGTAAATGTTTTCCTTTGGTTTTAGTTTATTGTGATGTTGTTGGAAGCTTGGTGGACCCTCTGCAAAAAGCAAAGAAAAATGTGGAATTTCCAGATTGCAGCTGCAGTTCCCAATTGAAATTGTCACAAATTCCTTTTTTTTTGTGTGTGTGCCTGCTGATAAAACTAAGAAAGTAGAAGCGAAATGAATATTTTTTCAAGTATGATATTTTGTGTTTCTATGAGGAGAAATGAAACCCAGCATGAATATTTTTGAAACTGTAACTTTATCTGTGAACTATTGAATGGATTTCATTGCTTGTCAGCAGCAAATTGTTTGGAATTAAATGGAATTTTAGTTTTTGGGGAATTAGATGCCTGCTCACAACTTTGGAGCTCAATGATTTTAGTTATGTTATGGTGAATTAGGAGCTTCAGTTTGAGTAAGAATGGGAGACCATGTGGTTTTGTGTGTTGACCATCCCGTTACGCCTGAAAATTTGCAATCGCTGCAAGGGGCTGAGGCAGCCCCGGGATCTTCTGGAGAGGGTTCTACACAAACTGCTGATCCACCCAATTGTGCCATTGATATTGAGGGGGTTGGGGAACATGGTGCATCTGAAGAAGAGCCACTGATTCAGTCGGTGGAATGTCGCATTTGCCAGGAGGAAGACAGCATTAAGAATTTGGAGATCCCCTGTGCTTGCAGTGGTAGTTTGAAGGTTTTGTTTTTAAGACAACACTCTCCTTTCTGAATGTGAAATGTTTGAATATCTGAGGGTTTAATTTCTTCTTGCTTCTCACATACTTTTAGTTCATATTCAGAGGCTTGGGCTTGTCAAAAATATTTCTCTTTAGTGTATCTAATTGGTCTAAATGGTCTGGTGGCTGGCCTATAATACAATCAAAAGGTAAATTGGGGTATGCAATTGTGTAGCCTCTCCACTTGGAATGGTAGACCTTTCCTTCATCAGATGGGGACAGGTACTACCACTTGGCTGCAACGGCCAGTGGTCATTTTTTCTATTAGAAAAAGTATGAATAATGACAGATATTTCCACTAACACAAGGGTCAGCGGTTATTTTTTCTAATAGAAAAGAATGCAACTTTCAAGTAATATATGACACCATGTTTTAGATAAGAAATCTTCATGTTAAGGACCTATTGCTCTAATCAAGCTAGACAGTAGTATTAGGCCATGCATTAATGGTCTGACAGTGGTACGTGTCATGCTTATCAGCTGTCATGCGCCTGCACACGCAGACACAAACATAGATGCAGACCCACACACACACTGACACACACACACATAGATGTATCTGACATGTTAAAAGCTTGTTCCCCACAATCAGTACTTGGATATATTGCTCTGTTCCCTTCTTTCTTTTTATATTCCAATGTCTTGTTGTAATAATGTTATATATCACCAAAACTTACAACTTATTCTCCCCTCCCCATGCCCCTTCTGTTTATACAGTTTGCTCATAGGAAATGTGTTCAGCGTTGGTGCAATGAGAAGGGAGATATTACTTGTGAGATATGCCATCAGGTAAGCCCTCACCTTCTTAGTATCTAGAATAGTTGCTATCTTCACCCCCGTTCAGTAAGGAATCTATATAGATGATTTCTATATGATGGATTTATAATATATGAAATTTGCCAATATTCATGGAGACATGGACGTAAAACTTGTTTTATTTCAGAAACTGGCCATGGTGATAATTTTCCATTTCTTGGTGAATTTGAATTGTGAGTACGAAATAGTTTGTTGTATCATGAGCAATTGTATCTGGTGTTGCATAGGTACCAAGTGGGATTATGTGTTATATCCTGTATTCGAGAGAACTTGATACCTTCTGAAGTTTGATCTCTCTCTCTCTCTCTCTCTCTCTCTCTCTCTCTAAATATTGAGGATAATTGTTTTTTTCAATGTGATATATGCACATTGAGAGGTGTTGAATTCTTGGGGTCATTTTGATATGGGTAAGGGTGGACTTCCAATAACATGGTCTCATATTTGAATGCGTGTTAGTGTGAAATTGCTTGAAAAACTTATGATCATATGTTCTTCATTAGCTAATTCCACTTATGAATTGAGAAGTCAAATCAGTTTATCAACTTTCACATAATATTTTTCTCTCTGCAGCCTTATCAACCTGGTTATACTGCCCCACCTCCTCCACCTCACTCTGAAGATACTGCAATTGATATAAGGCAAGTTTGTATTCTGTCCCTACTCTTAGGGGTCACTGTGCATGGACTTGTATCTTACATGCTCATCTATTCAAAACTTTTATTCTTTTTGTTTTGTGGAAGTGTCTCACAGTGAGGGTTGGACAATTTCTGGTGCCCCTTTGGATTTGCATGACCCTCGACTATTGGCAATGGCAGCGGCGGAACGACATCTTTTGGAGGCCGAGTATGATGACTATGCTAATACTAGTGCTAGTGGAGCTGCATTTTGCCGCTCTGCAGCTCTAATTGTAAGCCAGGAAAACCACTTCTTAACTTGAATCTATACATTAGATGTCTAAATATTTGGTATATAGGAATCAAATGTCTTGGTGAGCCTGTCATTTTCATTGAGAACTTATGTTGTTAGATATATCTGAAGATGAGCAAGAATTGACACCTGCATGATTTATGGAATTTTACATTCCTTTTGAGCTGGTTTATACTGGTCGGCAGCATGTAGACCTTATTTCACATTGTGATCTGGGTCCCTTTTGAGGACAACACCTTGGATACACTTGTTCTCAATTGAAAAGGAGAAATTTATTGTTGTGCTCTCTATTGACTCTTTTTATGTGATAGTATAGTATCAATTTACATGAAGATGCTGTGTGGTTATAGTTTGGATCTACTCTCTTGTTTCTTGGCAGTTAATGGCTCTTCTACTGTTGAGGCATGCTCTATCCCTTACCAATGCTGATGGTGAAGATGATGCTTCCACTTTTTTTTCTGTAAGTAAGATTTCGGTGTTTGAGTTCAAAAGTGCAACTTGTTGCACTGCTTAACTAAATTGTTAATGCTTTACAGCTTTTCTTACTTCGGGCTGCTGGTTTTCTTCTGCCATGTTACATAATGGCCTGGGCCATCAGTATATTGCAGCGACGAAGGCAAAGACAGGTTAGCATTTGGTTCTGCTATTTTGGAGGAAATAATTTTTTTACCAAAATATATTTCTTGATTATAGTCCAGTAGTGTAGCAATGACTTTGATTATGCAAGTCAAGTTAATTGGAATTTGGCTTGCTTCTCATGCACTGGAAAATATTGTTGGAATCGTGCTTTGCTGGTCATTTAAGAGAACTTTTCCCTTGATGTAATTGGGATTGAATTATGGCTAGTTCCGTTCCTTCAGCTGGGAAATGCTGTCTATATCAACAAATGGGTCTTGATTTTCTTTCTCTTTCTTACTTCTCATACATATGTCATCTTCAAATTCTATCATTTCTTGTCTGGCATACTCAAGAGTTGCTGACTTGTTTGGTTGGTAATGCAATAATTTCGAAATTGTTGTACATTATTTTGTTTAGTACTTTTTCATTAATTTGTTCATAAATGTTTCTTTTGAATCAGGAAGCAGCAGCACTTGCAGCCGCAGAAGTTGCTTTTATGCTGCAGGCTGGACAACGTAGGGGCCTGCAATTCGCCATAGCACCAGGACCTGCAGTGACTCCCCATCAGGAACCACTCCAATGATATGGTGTTCATAACGGTGGTAAGATTCTGCATTAGTGGAGCAGAAAAGCTGGAACTGGAAATGTGAGCATGTTGTTTAAAATTTGCTACTGGCAGTGAGAAAATTGGAAGGCTGTTTGAGTTGTATCTTTAATTGGGTATTCTATCACCCCCTCCCCCCTCTTTTATTTTTTTGAATGTTGCTATTTCTCAATATTTTTGTACATATATCCTGGATCTTACTGCAGCAGTTGCTGCCTGGGAAACTTGTCAACTTAGTAGAAGAGCTGGCTTCACAGATTATTATATTGCAAACTATCCTGATATTAGAATTTTGTGGGAAATGATGAGCCTGTCGTAAAGTGTGCCTACCATCAAAGCAGCACAACACATTTCAATTGTATTTGCTAAAAGGCATGCTATTGGTCCTCCCATACAATTCTTGCAAATCCCCCGTTAGGATTTGCAAGAATTGTATAGGGAGAGGACCAATGAGAATAAAAAGAATCATTTTTCTTTCGCCAATAATGATCCTTCGGTTTTCAAGTTTGCTGTTACTATTTGACACACCATGCCATGTGGCAAGACTGGAGCTCGCATGCTTTTTCTTGGCAAAGAAATGCTAGGGTCTATTTTTTTTTTCTTCATATTTGGTCAATTTCATCTTACAAATCAACCATTAGATTTGTGGACTTATGTGAATCCCACATAAGTTAATGATAGACCCTGCAAATCTAATGGTTGATTTATTGAATTTATTAGAAAATATGAGTCGAATATGGAGAACTTATTGGTCCTTAACATTTCTTGTTTTTGGCATGACATCATTGCTTTGTTAACATACTTTTGGGGATTCTCGTAATCTTGTACGAGTGTTGTTAAGGGTTCTACCATTTTTATAAAGTTATTTACAGACCGATTTGCCAACCCATAATTAGTAAAATGCGTAAGCAAAAAATTTGACTTTTAAACATAATTAATTATCTCTTGAGTTAACGAATTATTATTATTATTATTATTATTATTATTATACTGTTACTTTGTAGCACCCATAGGTATTCTTTTTCTCATTCTCACCCTTTCATTTATCTGCATTTTTATGGTTTTATAAATTAATATGATAAGCAATGATTGAAATGTTAATTATCCTCTACTTGTACCATACTTATGCTTTACACATTTTTTTATTGTCATTTGGCAAGAAAGGCGTCAAGGTTTTTGTTGCTGGTTCTATCTTGATTGCGGACCCAAAAGGAATTTGATGACACTTCTTATACTGCCTCATCCAATTTAGATTTCTTATCTTGTATCACTTTAGGTTAACAAAACCTTGAGGTTCTGGAATCCTATTACTTTAGTAGGACCATTCTTGAGAATCTGCAAAGACACCCCGCTTTGATTTGTGATATATCATTTCTAATTCTAATTTAATGTCTGTTATTTTTGTTAGATGTAAATTCAGTACTCTTGCAATCTCCACCGTTTATTTCTGCATAAAAAATCTCCGGTGATTACCGGAGGTAAGCCAAACTCTACAAGCAGAATGATACCCGCATGCCACGAAACAAACGATCTATACTTGTATATAAGCAAGAAACTCTGCCGGGAGGGGGGGTCTTAAAGTGAAATGTGATGGTGAAGGAAGATTTTTGGAAAGCAACAGTTCATTGATTCTTTTGCTTTAATACAGTACTTAAAGCAGAGGCCCACATTGTTAAGAGTATCTAAGGGATACTTGGTTTGGACCATGACCACTCCCCCCCATTCTTCCTTCTTAGCCTACCTTTCTCACTCTCACACAATGAATTTAAATTGGGAAGAAGCCTGTGCTTTTAGCATATTTTGTTGTTTGTGGGATTTTATAACTTCAAGTTGTTGAAAGAAGCTGGGGGAAAAAAAAACAAAAAAGAAGATGGGGGAGGGAGGGGGGAGAAGAGAAAGATGGTCTTCATGGATAAGCGAGAACAAAATAAAGAAAGAAAAGAAGACAAGGCCAGATATTGAAGCCGAATGAGAGTTTCCTTTGAAACTTTGAATGGAGGATTTAGGCCTGAGATATCCCAAGAGAGAGCAAAGAAAAGCATAAAGGAATTCCATTTAGCACAAGAAACCAAGATTGTGATTTTGGTTGCATGGAGGGAAGAGCTTGGAATTCTAAAGTGAGTTAGCTTAAAGCAAGTCTTGGTGCATAAAGCAAGTATTTGGGTTTTTTTGGGAGGGGTTACTATTCCCTACCCATTTCCCCAACATCTCTACTTTTGATGTCTTTCTTGCTACTATAGCATTCTCAACATCTCATTGTAGCAAATTTTTCATTTTTCAATTATTATTATTATTTTTTTTTTATAGATATTAATATTCTTCTTTTGTGTGATATTGTTATTATATGCGTAAAGGTAAGAGATGAGAATGCTTCCTAAAAAAGATTGGGAGGTGACCTATTTTGTCGCATTGTGAGCCATACATTTTTTGTCTTAAATCTTCTTTCTAACTTCCCCCATAACCTAACTAATTGGAGAATGAGGAAAATGAAATTAGGTTAAACGATACAGTCATACCTATATTACATATGATGTTTCGTGTCAATAAAAACACACTTTAAAATTTTTTGATTTTACATTTGGTGAGTGAACAGTACTCATCGAATATAGCTCATCAAATGTTTTTTCAAATTGTTAGCTGAATGTAGCTCATTTTGCTTCCATTTTAGCATCTTGGCCAGCCAAAATAACATTTGGCTAGCCGAATGAGGATGCTATTAAATATTGTTTCTAACTTCCTCATACCTTAACTAAATTGAAATTGGAAGATGGGGAGAATGAAATTGGGAATGAGGATGCTATTAAATATTGTTTCTAACTTCCTCATACCTTAACTAAATTGAAATTGGAAGATGGGGAGAATGAAATTGGGTTAAACGTTACAGTAATGCCTATGACTATATTACATATGATGTTTCGTGTGGTAAAAAAATGAGATATGTTTGATCTGCATCAGTTCAGTTGAAGCCCTGCATGTAAAGCATGAAACATGTCTTAAGGACATGTCAGTATGGTGGGATTACGTGGGGCAGTTAAGTTAAGAGTTCCAAGAGTCAGTTCTTGGTCTTGGTTTGGTAAAAAAGAACTAGGCAAATGATAAGAGAGATGTGGAATCGAAATGCAAAGATACTTGGCTTCCCAAGGATAGTGTTCCAAACTAACTTTTTATTCAAACCTGTCAGAGTCTTCTAAAACAGCCTTTTATTGCTTCTGTGACAGGCTTATGATTGAGTTGAATCTAAAACTTCCCTACATGTTCTGGGGCCTCCTTGGTGCTTTTGTGCTTTTAGCCTTCCAAATCCCATAAAAAGATAAAACCCCAGGCGTATTCTTATAGGAATAAGGCATAAGAGTCTGAGACATACCACATATTCTCTAGTTTTTCTGCAGAGTACAAGCATGGGTCCTTTGGCTTATAGAGCAGTCATTCTTCTTGCTTGTATAGGGCTTTTAGCTCTTCAACCACAGGAGGTTTCTGGCCTGAGAAGCATTGATCTTGCTCTGAAATGGGGCAAAGGGCAATCTCCATTTCTTAAGCATCTGCGAGTTCTAGAGGTTGTTGCAGAGGAGGATGTGCATATGAAGCTGAATTTGGCACCTTCGCCTTCAATAATGTTTGATCCCAATCAGTCGAACAAAAGAAGTGTTCGAAAAGGATCAGACCCCATTCACAACAGGGGTTGACATGCTCCAGCCTCTCCTTTTTTTATTTTTTATTTTTCCCTTTCTTTTTTTTTTTTGCTGTGGAGGGAGCTACTCTAAAGGAAGAGACGGCTAAAGGCTATTAACTGATGCAAAGAGAAACACATGGGTGGCTGGCATTGTGCTTCCTCGACAATTTCTTGAAGCGGAGTGGTTGAATTTCATTATTTCTATTTGTTTCAGTTGAAGCTTTCTGTCAAGCTGAAGAGTTGCAGCTAAAACCAATCTGTGAGCCAGCACTATCTCTGTATCTTGTAATCTTAGGTTCCAACAGCTGAATACTAAAAAATGCATGACAATGCTGGCTAATGCATACAATATATATATATATATATATAGTGAATTTTCCAATTTTTCTATATGAAAAAAACACAAGAATTTCAATATTTTTGCATTGGTGACTCTTCTTCATGGATACAGTTAATCAATAGAATGTATTTTTTTTTTTTTTTTTTTTTTTTTGTCTTTTTTCAGCTATAGCCAATTCCTCATGTTGTTTTGATTCATTCCTTGTTCATCTGTATGCTTGTTTCACTTGAAATTTGATGCAGCAATTTCCAATCATAAACTCAGAGGCCATCTTCATTGAATAATACTTTATTAATTTGTTCAGTTTTTATGCTGGGCTGAGTGTCTAGAAGGAGGAAGAGAGTAGTAAAAAGAGGTTTATACAAGTGCTCCATGATCAGCACAGCAAATGCAATTGTTATTATAATAAAAAAACTGAATCAATGAACATTACAAGAAGTGTGGATAAACATAGGTGAAGAAATGCCCTAACAGATCTTTAAAATGATTATGCTTGTCCCTTCAATGGCTCTTTCAAGTAGGCGTTTGTCATTTCAATTATTATGTACGAGAGACTGAGATCTTTTATATCTGTTCCCCCTATGGAGTATAATTCGTAATGAAGATATCTTACGTGAAACTGCTTCCCAAATCATATCCACAGCATCATCAGGCTGGGAAGGATAGTGATAGTCAAAATGATGAGCAATCTCCTTCAATTTTTCCCACATTCTGGTCCAGCTGTCTTGCTTGATTCCTCGAAGAAGATTCAGTAGGTAACCCTTCTTTACCGCGTCGGATGCACGGACAAATAAGCAAAACTGTGAGTAATCCAAGACATCCTCAAATGGTAGCTCAATCTGATCGCTAATAATCACAGGAACACAATGACTCGCAATGGCATCAAAGAGGCGATTTGAGGAAGGGGTGTCTCCGGCAATATTGAGGCAGAACTTGGATGATGCCATCCCTTGGCCTGCGCTGCTAATTCCCTTCCCTTGTATGCTGCCAAATGTGAAGTGTATGTCTTTCTCATCTTTGAGAAGGTAATACAGTTCTTGGCGAATGAATCCTCCCTGAAAATAAATTTAAAATCAAGATCAGGTTGATCTACATGGAGTAAGATATCATGATGTAATTCAAAAGAAAAAAAAATATTGTTGTCAAAATTATATGGATAACCATGAAAAAAAGAGAGGAAGAAAGCAATGATGACAAAAAAGGCCATCATAACCACCATAAAGAACTAGCATTAGAAACTTATTGTGTCAATCATATCCACTTGATATTAATTGACAGCATTCTTCATATACATTACATAAATTGGGTAAGTTTTTGGTTTTGCGACACTGAAACTAAGTATTTAAATCAAATCTTGCCATTGCCCTATACATTTTGAATATTTCCCATATGATGAAGTGTAAGCCAATTACAAACTGTTGTTTGCTTGGGAACCCGGAAAGATAGATTACTACAAAACTGGTACAGCTTGGAGGACCGGAAATCTATATCTATAGTACCCTTCCTCTGTTTTGGCTAGGAAGTACCCATCCTATATGAGCGGTAATAATGGTACATTTGATGGCATATCCAATACAATACGGATTTGGCTTTGATGCTGTAGAAAAAACTACAGCATAACAGTCCAGCTTTAATTCCAAGTTTTTCATGAGAGAGAGTGAAATTAAATCTGGACCGTCGAAAAAACTACAACACATATGTTGTAGTTTTTTTAAGGCACCTAAGCCAAATCCGACGGAACATTCTTGTGGACAGACCAAGAACCATTGTAATGGTGTTTATTTTATGCGGTTATAACCAAGTTGATCTCCAGAGCGATCAGTAATAACAAAAATCCCTTGCCCCACTCATTTTTGGTATTTCTACAACAATCAGAACCAGCCATGACAAAAGTGTAGATCAGTGATACCTCCAAAGTAAATCAACAATCACATTTGTTACTCTTCCTTTCAACTTATTATTGAAGTTTGCGACTTTGCTATTACTGTGTAGTGAAGGATAAGATAATCTAAGTTTTCTCCTTTATGCAGTACTTATTATGGAGTCCTCAATTCACATCTAAAGTCATTTCGATATTAAATTCAGGGTGCTAATCACAAAGCATTTCATTATACCTTCTTCATTCTTATCAACCAATTCCACAAGAATAAAAATACTTTAAAGCATGGGGTGATTAATTCCAAAATTGGGGGATAGAATAAGTCACCATACAAAGAAGAGAGATGTCGAGATGAAGCAGTAACAGATCAAAGAACGAACACTTGAATGATTCATTGTAAAAGGGAAAAGAAGAACAACTCACATCTTTCCTATATATTGCACCTTGGAAGTACGCCAATATAGGACGTTTGTCAAATGGTGCAGATTCACCATTGGAAATGGTCCTCACTAAATGCCGGTAAGGAGCAATTATATCTTTCCCAAGATTTGCAATTTCAACTGGGTATCTTCCAAAATCTGCGAGTACAAACCTGGCTGACCCCAACTTGCTTCTTGCATCTAACATGCTATTTGGATGGTGGGCAATAATTAAATGATCCTTCCCACCCAATCGCTTCCATTCCTCCCGACCCCTCAAAAACTGAACCAATTTTCTCTGCAACATCTGATTAACACTAACTTTCTCCTTCCCATGAAGCTTAGAATGTTTGTTGTAACTCAGAGATGAGAAGAATGGCACAAAAATGACATCGGCTTGACTTGAATTCTTCACTCTTATGGCACTGCAAGGTCTAAGAACATTTGGGGTGTTGGACGACAGAAGATCAAGGGTGAGCCAGTACTCTATACTGTGTTGTAAATTCAGCCCACCTGGGTATGATGGGATTCGATTTGGATTACTGACATTTGGCCATGTTTGATTCACCCTTCCCTTCCAACCCAATAATCCAAAGTGAAATTCAGGAGGCAAGTCATACATAAACACCCTCAAGTGAGCCTGAGAAGGGTCACAGTCCATCTTTCTGTGCTTTCCTGGAGAAGGCATTTTCCTACTCGAATTGTTTACTTGACATGCCAATTTTCCACTTCTCACAGGCCTTTCGACATTTATTTGTGTATCCCCAGAAGGGGTGAAAGGACTAGTAATTTGTTCACTTCTGACATTGGGTTTGAAGTAAACTGATGTGCTATTAACAAGAATACGCTCAAATACTGATCTAGGTATGATAGAATTATTGCTAAATTCAAGAAGGAACACAGATGAAAGGATCAAGAGGAACATAGAAATGGTTACTAGGTAGAAAAAAAGCCTCGAGGAAAACATGTTTTTCTCCGACATTGGTGAAATTCAGGAAAAACTGTTCTGAATTCAGAAAGTTAAACGAGAGAGCAAGAGCTGCTAGACTACAAAAAAATGTTTAGCCAATGGCTGAGAAAAAAATATAAATCCAAGCCAAAGAGTTTTTAGCTTCTAATTGCACCAATTTAAAGGGACATAAAGGAAGACGACTTAACCCCTACCCAGTAACAAGATCACCTTAATTTCCAAAAGCACAGAAAGGAAACCCAATTTTCATTGTGAAAAGTAACTCATTTTCTGCCTTTAAACCCTAAGGGGTTTTGAAGAAGATCACAAGGCCTTCTTTTTTGCCCAAAAGATAGTCATGGACTACATCTGTGGTAAACTTGCCAACAAAAAGCTTCCCTTTTTGGATTCGTCATCAACGCAAGTGATCAATCTGTACACAAAGTTTGAGGAATGCTTGATTTTGAGTTTTTTTTTTTTTTTCAGCTGAAACAAGCGTTTATCTTTCTTGTGGGATTTAATTTAGAAAACTAAAAAGAGCAACATTACACTGAAAAATCAAGATTTTATCATCTGGGTTGTCAAAGATATACAAATCGACAAACTGGGTTGATGCGAAGTTGCAAGATGAGTACCTGATCGATCATTTTGGGATTCCAAGAAGACCCCATGGACCTGAAAATACCACCTCTCGAGAATGCACAGGGACGAAGTGAGAGACACGTCTGGTACAAAAGGTCTTTTGACCCTGTATATATTATCCTATTTTCTTCATCTTTCTTGTGGGATTTAATTATCAAAGAAAATTAGACGATCAATTTATTTACGCTTTTCTCTTGGCTTTTCATGAAATTTAGACATGGAAACAGAGAGAGAGAGAGAGTAGATACAACGGACCTTTCACGTGTCCATTGTTCAATTTTCATGTCATATATTTTATTGATTTTTTTTCCTTTCTTGAAGCAATTGTCTCATCAGTTTGCCGTAAAAGTAAACTCATTTGGGATTTTTATATTATATATGATTTTACAAAATGCAATAATAATATCCTAAGACGGTCTCATGCAGCAGCGGTGGGCCTGAGAGAGAGAGAGATTGGCAAAGCTTCATTGATGGGTTCTGTACTTTTGGTGCAGAGAATCAATCTGGTGGGTTAGCTAATTTTGAAAAAATTTCATGCAGAAGATGGACTTGCCACGTGTAAAAGGATATAGATGTAAAGGGTAACATCGAGAATCTCTTTTCTAAAGAAGATGCGCCATTTTCAGCCCAACAACTACGAATACAAGGGTGGAATTTGACTCTTTTTTATTTTTATTTTTATTTTTTTATGTAATTTAATAAGCACATAAATATATAATCTTTTTGGCGTGTTTATGAAAAATAAAAATAGACAAATTTTTAATTTAGTCATAATTGTGTACAAAAGTTACATATCTATAAAATTTTCTTAAAAGAAAACTTTCCTTTGAATACAAAAGTTTCTTAATTTGCTATATATATATTTTAAATTACAAAGATTTGATATAAGAGTAGATATGTCATATGGGGTGGAAAATTAAACATTTAACGGGCCACGATATAAAAAATAGCATTTTTATGAGAAATGCTATTTTTCCTTGTTTTGTCCAATTCTATTCATTTTTTTTTAATCAAATCTATTATTGAATATGTAGAATCCAATGATAAATTTGGACGAGAGTTGAAAGAATAACAAGTGTCATTTTTATAGGAGTTTTAAAAAAAATTTTGGGGTTGTTGAAAACCCTCCAAAGCCCTATGTAGGTTCGCCCCATGTATGGATGGATAAAGATTTCTCATAGCTTTACTTTCAAATTGATTAATAGTAATTTAGACAATAAATGTAATTAAATTTTTATAGGACTTATCTACGGGAGTAAGTCTCGAGCAACTCATCTTCATACTCAAATATGTTAGTAGCTTCATAAGAACTCATTTACATTTGTTGGGAATTCAAATCCAAAATATACTAACAAAAATGATAAGGTGCTTGTTTGAATCATCTTTCTCTTTCATAATCACATAGGGATATATATGAGGTTTGGACAAAAAGAGAGGATTAATTTATGGTTTAAATTAGATTCTATAGACTTAGTAATGTAAAAAAAAAAAAAATTGGGCTATGAAATGAAAAGAATTATATTTTGAAGGAAAAAGAGGATGTATAATTCGGGTTGAGGATAGATTTGTTGTCCTGACTTTTGGGTTGAGGATGAAATAGATCGGTATGAGAGCTTAACTCTCACGACCGAATTTTTAGTTTCTAGTCGTTTTTATTTTTATTTTGTATTTGGGCTATCCATGTCCTAGATCTAGTCTGCACGAAACAGATCTGTTCCTTAAATGTAATTGTACATAGGTTAGCGGAAGCTTGAAGTTATTTTTATGACTTCGTAGCCTTCATAGCTTTTGGCTATGATTTTTCAGAGCTGTATGCTCGGTGATGTAAGAGCTTTACGCTCATGAAATTTCATCGATGAAAGTTGCATATTTTTCAGAGGAAAAAAAAAAAATTAATGCCTTTTAAAGGGTTTTTTTTATAATATTTTTTTAAATGTTTTCTAACGTGACACAAAAATGAAAATAGTTTGAGCATTTAGTATTTTGAGTTATTTATTAATTTTTTCTTGACATCGTTCAAAAATAAGAAAGAAATTATAATGAAAAAAAGTTTTGCATGAAAGAAACTAGAACTAATGGGCCTATCTTTCTTCAATTTTTTTGTATGTAAACAACGGGCTTCAGACTATGGGACGATGTTTGTTGTGGGCTTTCATTCAGTTGAGCTTCGAGCCAACCCACTTTTCCCAGTTGAATCTTTTAGGTTGGGCATGGTGGCCCAAGTTTCATCAATGGTTCAAGATAGCCCAAAAGATGTTAATAGAATTTTATTTTTTATTTTTAATTTCATTTAATAGTAGAATTTATCATACGGTCTAAATTTTATTTTGTTGCATTTAACTGTTTACGTATTATTATATTATTATTTTTTTAAATAATTATTATATTATTTTTAAAGGAAAATGTTAAAGTCATAACACAAATCCAACTTATGGCCAACTTCTCTCTTACGTGTCATCTAAAAAAAAAAAAAAAATTGAGAGAGGATTTTGAGATTATGAAAATTTTGAAAAAAGGACAATTTGTTTGGTTTAAAATTCAATTTTTTTTTTACATGTAGGAGAAAAGTTGGCTATGAGTTGGATTTGTGTTGTGTCCGTATCAAACCTCATTTTTAAATAACACAACAATATATTCACCATCTTACAATAAATACACCACTAAATATGTAAAATATAATCTACACCTTGAAATTCAATCTCTCCCTTGGGCTTTTGAAATGGAGAGGATTGACCTTCTCCATGCTGACATTGAAAAAGTACAAATATTTATAGGTTAAAATAGTGGCTTTGTACGTTAAATCATTATTATTATTATTATTTTTTTTTTTTTTTTTTCATTTTCAAAACAAAAATATTAACAAACAACCTAAAACACATATTCATCTGGCAGCATTCCTACTGCTCCGCCGCCTCCTCCATTTGTTCGGATTGTTGGTGGAAAGGATCTAATTTGTTAATTTTAAGCTTGTTTAGTTACTTAGTTGTTTAGTTGGTTTGCTTTGTTCCTGTACTTGGAAAAAAAAAAAAAACACAGAATACTCAAAATTGATTTCACCTTTATTTCACATCAAAATCATGAACGGAACTAGAAAATTAACTTTAGGCGTCAGACTACATTAAAATGTTTTTGAGGCTAAAAAAAAAAAAAACTTCTAGCTCTTACAATACTTTTTCAAAAAAAAAACCCCCCAAACGTATTAACAATCTATTTCTGCATCTATATGTTCCATGAATTATACATTATTATTAAAAACTAATACAAGTTTTATTCATAGAAGAAATGAAGATGATTACATATGACAGTGACTGAATTTGGTTACTCTGATCTCATAACAGAGGACAAAACCCTGAGGAGCACTAGTAGAGTAGTAGTGAAATTAATTCCCATTTGGGTAGCTAGAACATTAACTGGTCATTAAATTGATGACCAGATTAATCATACATAGAACCAACAATAAATAAAAATGAATTAGATCTAAATCCCTGTTTGGATTCCAGGAAAGAAAGCATTTTCAACTTTCAAGGGCATTTGGGTCCTCCACGCTTGGTCTTCCAGTTGTTGTAGCAAGGGCAAACAGCCTTGTTCCCATAGTACCCAGGAGGCACACAGAGGCACTTGGCACAGCACTTTTGGCAGAAGAACATGCAGGGTTTGTGGTACTGCGTCTGGCTGCATCTTCTGGTGCACTGTGATGGGCATTCTGCTCGTTTTATATTATAAAAAAAAAAAAAAAAAACAATAAAGATCATTAATTGTGTTAGAATATTTATGTTTACTTGTGCAGTAAACAATCAAGATAATAAGAACACAATGTAGTCTTATGGGCTATTCAGAGTAGTGGACGTACGGGAACTCTTAAGACTTCCAGGCCCATATCTCCCCTGAAAAAAGGTAAATATTTTGTCAAACTACTAGGAAGATTTGCAGAAGAAGAAATCAATATTTGTCATAGCAGAAGAAGAAACTTACACTATCCAGGTGGTACTGGGCTTCTTTTGCCATGACCTACAAAAGAGAGAAAAAGACATTAACTTTTTTTTTTTTTTTTTGTTCACATGGAGCCCATTGCAGTGATGAGTAGAGAGGAGAAAGAAGTTAATTAATTACCTGGGTTTCAGCAGCCATGGAAATGCCAAGGAGAGCTAGAAGCAGAATGCAGATAAGCTTGGGCATGGCCATCATCATCATTACAGGGCAAAAAGAGAGAGATCTGGATGAAGTTGGGTGGGTAGTGTGGGGCTTAATTCAGAGTGCAAAGTAGAAGTGGCTATAAATAGACCATTTTTGAAGGGGCTGGACAGCAGATGGGAGTACTTATCTAATCTATTAAAGAGACACCTTATTTGATCCATGTGGGGGACATATTCCTTCCCACATTGTCCATTTAGCTTATGGATTTGGGTGAGGTGCAGTAAAATTTGGACCTTTGGAGAGAGTGAATTATGGAGTCATCGTTCGAACTCATTATTTTTTGCTCTAATATCATATTAAATCATCGTTTATCTCAAAAGCTTAAACCGATATGATAGGGTAAATTTAATTGTCTACTTTATATTGTAACACTCACGTATGAATTCAAACTTCTCCTTAATAAATGAAGTAAAACACATAAAACATTTAATTGAAACAAAAGGTAAACTTTGAAGTTATGGTTCGAATTCAAAACTATTGGCTCTGATATCATTTTACTCAAAGTTCTGATATTCAGAATTAGAGAATTAGAGGGATATAGATTTTTTTTTTGTTTGTTTATAATTTGGTTCAAAATATGCCAACTCAAACCCACATAATTTTCTGAGCTGGGATCAAATATCCAACTCAGTAACACCAAAAAAAATAAAAAATAAAATCATGCTAAGATAGTAAATTAAGTAACAAAAGTTAGATATAGTAGGGATTTGAAACTAAAAAAAGTTATGAACTAGCTTTAAAAAAGTTCAGATTGACAGATCCACTTACAAAATAGTTGGATAACCCTTTAATGGCTCCATTAAATGAACATCTAAATAATTTATTTTTGAATTAATTCAAATATGGATAGGCAGGTTCAGCTGCCAGGCCTGGTAGTTCATCAATAATGCATAACACAATCACAATCACAATCTCTTTTGGTTTTAGTATTATAATTTTATAACAAATTTACCTGATAATTCACTTCTTATAGAATTTGGGTGCTCATAAACTATCTTGTTAGCTTGTAAACGTGGTAAGTAATGTGTGAACTATCTTTTACAATTTTCAATAAAATTTTGACACATCAGGCAAAAACATCAAATACAATAGAGATAAGAACACTGTATCTTTAATTCAAATCAATTCCATAGACTTTTCTATTCATTTTAACCTAACGTTCACCATCCATCTTCAAAGTCTCCAAAACCAAATTAAGATGGTGGTTTTATCGATTAATATTTTGTTTATGAAGTAATTTGTCAATAAAAGAGAAATTATTTGGTATGAATGATTATATTATTTTTTGATATTTTAAGTTGCGGGCATCTGCTTTTTATTGAAAGGTACAAAACACCTAATTGCAATTTAAAAAGGGTAAATTTGTAACAGAAAGGCCAAACTGATAGTGAAATAGCAACATGGAGAGTTAGTTATGTGTAACAGAAAGGTCCCATGAACAGAAAAAGTCAAGCAAATCAATCATTAAAAAAAAAACAGTATTTATCATCAAATAAAATAAGATGAAAAATAGTTGTGCTACTAGCAATCTCACCAGTCACCCCCATCAAGCCTCAACAACAATCAAATGGAACACACGTGGAGATGGTATGAAGAGAGGCAGGTGACGTGGCAAAATCATAGAGTGCCTGAGCAGGAAGGTGTATAGAGACTCAAAGTAGTGGAAAGTTTGGGCAATGGGACAATAATTTATCATCCATGTGCACATATCTGAAGCCTGAAGAGAGCACATGGAGGTAAAGATGCGCCAAAACGACAGCGGTGCGAACCTTTCGCTGTAACCCATCCGCTCTTTGTCTATTTGTGTTTCCCATGGCCCATCACAACCCAGGCTAGTCTCTGTTGGGCTCACTCCTCTTTAATGGTGGGCCTCTCTCTCTCTCTCTCTAAAGAAAAACCAGGTTTATATATAATTTTTAAATATTTTGGTATCAAACAATCATATGAAACAAACATAAAGATATTTTGAAAAGCATTAATAATTTCTACCGGCAGGGACAAAAAAACTACATACATGGGCCCCCCTTGTATGTTTCTAGTTGATGACGTCATTGAGTTGTATTTGAATTAAAAACAAGACGCTTTTCTGTTTGGGGGGATGGGCTTGTCTTCGGGCTCAATACAGTAAGGCCCGATATGTGGGCCGGGTCAATCCACTTCCCTCCCCCATGAGGTGGGCCGGATCAAACATGGGAGGGGCCACTGAAATCGGGGCCCAAGGAGTGGAACAAAAAACGAGGTACAATAGAAAGCGGACAATCCTAGTACATCCACGTGTTGGGGTTAATTGCAGGCTGTATTTTTTGGTCTATCTGCTCAGACGTGACATTGCAAGGACATCATTCTATTATGGTTTATGGACTTTGTACCAAAAAAACAGATTTTTCTTCTTTATTTTCCTATTTTCTTTTGCAGCCCACGGCCAGGCTGGAATGGGTCGGGATTTTTTGAAATTTTCTGTTTGAATTTTATGGAATCCGGACAAAAATTAAGAGAAGGAGGAAAAATTAAGAGAAAAGGGGAGGGGGGAGCTCCGCACTCTAAGTTGATCGAGATACCTAGGTGGGGTGGCAATGTCGTGTCGTATCGATGCATGCCAATAATCATTTAAATTAAGCGATTCAAACTTCTCAATCTTATCCCCTCAATTTTTGTGTTGAGTTTGTAGGTTGTGTCAAAAATTGTAACTTTTATGTCGCATCGTCTTGAGGCATAGGTATAAGACTATATAAATTAATCCTAACTCAACCCATATAATTAAATAAGTAAAACCCTTAAAACTTAATTTGTTATTTTTGTGTTAAAATTTGTATTAATTCGTTGATTATGTTAAAAATTACCGACCTTACTGCGCCAACCCTCCTCTTTCATTTCATGAAATTGGGAAAAAAAAAAAAAAATTAATTAATTGAGGAGATTCCCTTTTACATGGAAGAGTGCACTTTTGAGGAGGTACACCCTTTCACTCATTAATTGATAGACCCTTTTGGCTTTTGGTGATGCCTTGGGTGCCAATTATGTGTGATGGGGTTCGTCTTCTTTGTTGCTTTTCATATGTTCCAACTTACAAGGGGCTTCACGCCGCGGCCCTACTAACTCTCTATAGTGGGCCGACTTATCCATATTCTTCCTTTTCATATATATATATATATATATATATATATATATATTTGACATGTTTATACAAGAGGGAAATGTGAGATTTAAATTAGTGATCTCCGCTTTATAAGAAGTGTGATTCTCAGCCGATTGAGCTATCCCTTGAAAACTCATTTTCATATTTCAACTAGGTCCAGTTGTCCTTTTCTTGTTCTTTATTTCTATGGGCGCTTTTTTTTTTTTATCTGTATTAATTATTTGATACGAAATTAATAGGTTATAGTCGAAGAATTTAATCCGTTTAATTAAATAATTTAAATTAAAGTTGACCTATATATTTATATACCCTTGACTAGCCACGCAAACATGATAATACTCGGCCAACGGTCTGGCTTTGTTAACTACTTTTTCATTTTCTTTAATTTTTTGGTTTCTGTTTTTAAAACAACCACACTAATAAACAATCAAAAAAATGTTAAAAAGAAAAATAATAATAAAATATCAAAAACACAAAACATTCAAAATTATTAGCACTTATATGTCACATCACAATACTTTTTTCAAACAAAAATAAAAAGACACCGTTTAAAAAACATTAACAAACGGTGCCAATAATGTCTAAATCTTTAGGCCCTTGGTTTTCAGAAAACCCATTACTCCCTGCAGATTTTTTCACAAAAGAAAATGTTGGAGCCAGCTGGTTTAACCATGACTATTTACTTGACTAACCAGCTGGGAAGTTTACTCCTCCACCAACCCTGGTGGCCCTTTAGGCTTATAATTAATTTGTAGTGCCGTTTAGACCACGGGTGTTCAAAGTCACGAGATCTTTGGGAAAAATACCAACAGATAATTATTATTATCATATCATGTGGATATATAATATTCTGGTTTCAACAAAAGATTAAAAAAGGAAAAAAGAATGATAAATTATGGTTCATGAAGCAGATTCATGAAGTGATCATCGACATTTTTGGTAAGATTATTCCCTCTTACATTCTAGAAACATAAGTATATTGCTTTCTGATTCACCATTGCATATGTTCATCATATAGTAAAAGGACCAGCAGACAAGAAGGCAATATACTGCTAATAATCTCTAAAAACAGACATGTGCAACTTTGACATATATACTGGATGTTTCTTGCTGTATGTCAATAGGATCTGGAGGTGGGTCACCAAATATATTTGGATAGTACATACACGAGTAAATTTAATAAATTCAGTTGGTTGAAATAAATCCATGCCAACATGCATATTTTGACTCGTTAAAAAAAGGGGGACCAAAAAAAAAAAAAAAAAAAAAAGTTTGCTTATAATCTTGATATATATATATATATATAGCTAGACACAAGAAATAAGAAAGATATCTTTACAAGTACTCCAAATGTTGGCTGTGAGTCAACTAATACATCTATTCAGCAGCACTGTTAACAACTCATTCACTAGCTTGATGCAACATATCACCTTTTTTTTTTTTGTCCAAATGCATGCTTTCTTCTCTAGCTGCTATCAAGCATTTTCAGATTTTATATCTATCCCAGGAGAATAATGTAGATTTTTTCAACAAATAAAGTAAATTTATAGATGTGCAAAAGTAGTCCAGACATGTCAAGGAAAAAATATATAATATTGTTTATGATAATGCTATTTAGTAGATTGGTATAAGACTCGATATGTGTCAATAAAATTAATGCAGATCTTAAATCATAGTTTATTAAAAAACATTATTTGTGTTGTTTAATATTGTTTGTTGTTTTCTGAGAAATTTGAGTGAGCACCCAACACAAACAAGGGTGAGTAGTTGTACCGTTGTTCTACGATGTTAACTACTGTGTGGGCTATTATAAGTTGGGTTTGAGTAACTTGTGGTTGTGGGCCTTTCTGGATATGATATTCCAAAATCGAAATGATTGTTGCAAAGAGAAACTATATTTTATAAGGAAAGATTCCAATCTCTGGCTTCCAGAGAAAAAAAAAATGACAACTTACCCAAGTGCCTCATTCGAGCCTTTCATTGCAGCACATTTCTTCCAACTCAAACTAACTACCTTTTGCTTTGTTCAAGTGAAGTGAAGAAGATTCTAATTGTTTAATTATTGTATCTAGAACATGTATTCATAAACACTTCAATTCCTTTTGTTTCAATGATGAAGTAATGGTCTATCAGTTTATATATAGGAGTTGAAGTTTCTCCTTAATTTCCTCTCTCTCTCTCTCTCTCTCTCTCTCTCTCTCTCTCTATATATATATATATATATATATTGCATTCAAAGAACAATGGTACCATTATTAGATAACTTTAAAAAAGAAGAAGAGAAGAAGAACAAATTGGGCAATTCATGGTTTAGGTGTAATAAATGAATAAGAATATTAATCCATAAAGGCTCTAGGATATTCCTTTTGCAATTCATGCATTAGATGAAATAAAAGAATAAGAAATAATCCATAAAACGGCCTCTAGGATCGGCTATATATATAGTTTGCAAATCGCTCATCGATTTGGTTGCAAATTCTTAACAATACTTGTATTTGCAGCAAAATGAAAATCTACATCTCTTTTTTCTTTCATTTTCTTATGTTATAAGAGAAGTAAGATTGAAGAGAAATGACAATGAAGTACTTGATGAAGTTTGATTTCTGAATATCTTAAACATCGATCAAAATCACAATACTTTAAAAAGTATGATTTTTTCTCTTACAAAAAGAGAGCCATATGATGATCTGTTGATGAAAATTTACAATTTCACACAAAATAATATTCACACATGAAAAAGGGTATTCATCAAGGATTGGAAGTAGGTGGAGAGTATTCACAAACTACCTCGGTTTCCACTTCCCTTCTGTGGAAATTCCGGTGGCAGCCGCAGGCGGCGCACATAAGCGCGCCATTCGTCCCCTCCTCGCCGCTTGCCATGAACTCTCTGCACCCATCCACAGCATACCCTCCAATGTTTGCAGCATGATTCTTTTGGCACTCGGCGTACCGTACAGTTCTAACCACTGAAGATGATGTACTAG
The DNA here is from genome assembly GCF_901000735.1 of Corylus avellana. Lineage (NCBI taxonomy): Eukaryota > Viridiplantae > Streptophyta > Magnoliopsida > Fagales > Betulaceae > Corylus > Corylus avellana. The sequence goes on from NC_081543.1 coordinate 2,437,863, forward strand.
ATGATGAGCTTCTCCCTGAGCAATCTTTCTTCACCACCACTTGACGTTTCTTCATCCTTCAAAACCCTAATTCAGAAACTCCCCCCCAATTCGTTGATGATGATCTTAATGTTAGATGGGAAATGAATGCTTGGAATTTTTTTTGACCACTTTATTCATCCAAAACAGTAAGTAGAAGAAAAAGGGTAGCTTTTTTTTTTTTTTTGGGTGCCTAACCCTAACCCTAGCTAGCATGTATATTTATATGGGGGAGTGGTATACCACGAGAAGTTATTTTACCAATTTTTCCCATATCCCATGTTCCACTAAGAGCGCAAAGATTGACCCTAAATTTATTTTGTCCACCAATGAGGGTCACCTTCAACCATTCTCTCAACAAAGTAGCAGAAAGTAGGTCTCATAGGATCACAAATTTCTTTTACAAAGCACAAACAAAAGCATCCATCCCCTCCATGCTGCGACGTGGCACGGTTTGATCGTTAACACGACAGCCAAAACACAAATTATTTAGCTGCTGACGTGGTGAGTGTTACGTTGGTTTCTAGAGAAAACCCGAAATAGTCCTTGGAAGTGATATTTCAACTGCCTCGGATAAAACAAAACCAATAAGAAAAATGGAGATTTTGCAAAGTTAATTATTATTAAGGACACAACTTTAGTGTTAATCCAATTATGCAAATCAGTGATTAAACATGAGCACAGGGTGACCATCAAAGCTGGATTCTCATTATAAATTCATGTGGGTCCAATCTGATACTTAAAGGCAGGTTTGTTGTGGCCCCTTGGAACTGTGACAACAACTCTTGTCTAATTTACATAAGATTCTAATAATTAAGAGCACAAGAAATTTCAACATAAATGTTGAGATGCTCTTCAAGTCGAGTAGCTGAAATTAGAAAATCAATGAGCTGCCAAGATGAGATTTGTCCACGGTGGTACTTCTCATGAAGTTTCAGCATCAAGAGGTAGAAGATGTTTTTCTGACTCAATGGGGGCAGGGTGGATGGTACTCATATGTCAAAATCAGCTGCCATTTTTGTGTAAGCTGGTGTGGGCTTAATTAGCTCCTGGATCGAAGGTGGAGTAATATACATATATATATGTACATCAATGATGGATCCCTAGCGTGATCAAGAACTCCATCCAAACCTTTCAACATCAAAAGAAATTTGCAATCTAGGCGAAAAAAGTATGTGTAAAGTGGATTTTTTTTGTTTTGGTGAATGTGAGTTTAATAGATGAGAAAACTAATAAAAAAATGCCACTTTTCACAGACTTTTTTCCCATGCAAATTTGTTTTGAGGTTGAAAGGTTTGGATGGAGTTGGATGATCTTGAAGGGAGCCATCAGTAATGGAGGATGGCAATTAAAGCAGGCATGAGAAGCTAGCCTAGCCTCCACCATATCAAAGTGAGGAACAAGGAAGGGACAAAGCACAAAATGGGGCAGTAACATGTGCACATATTTGCCACCTTATGAAAAGTGATGAGGGACAAAGACACATGTGGTTGTCAATCGGAAAACGTGCGCATAAATTGTCATTACTTCAATATAAAATCTTCCAATTTCTGCCCAAATCGTCATCTAAAGCAATCCCTTTAATAATCATTCCTTTGTGTAACAATAACAAGTTAACAAGAATGGACATGCAGAAATTGACATCGATCTTTTAAAGCAAAGCTGAAACTCACCAAATTATACTAATTAAGCACTTTTTTTCTTTTCTTTTTTTCCCATGAAATACTAATCACTTTCGTGCACTCTATGCAGTCTAAAACTTAATTATTTGAGCATGTCATGTAGCAAATAGCTACAATATTTCCGAATGATACAAGATGGTGTTTTGGGGTTGGGGTGGGGGCGGTGGCGGGACGTGGGTTTGGGGGAATAATAGATCTCCCTTAATTAGCCGCGTTTTTGGTCATGCTACTTTTGGTGTGGCTAATTTGGCAATAGTAATATTACACACACTCTCACTTCTCTATACTTATAAATAGTAATATGGCAATTGTTATACTTGAGTCCATCAAACTACTATTTTGTTGCATCTAAGCCACATCTTTAGAGGCTTTCGTCTGTTTAAATGGAAAAGTGGTCACTTGCCATGCACATGACTACTATTTTATCATCCTTCCTATGATGCCCTTCAATTTTTTTTTTTAAACCAAAATAATAAAAACTTTGAAAAATAATTTTTCTTTTTTTTTTTAAAAAAAAGTAAACCCAAAGGGTGGCCGAACCACTCCATATAGGCAGAGGGTGGCTGTGAACCACCCCTATGGTGGCTAGCGGACACCCTAGCCCATGGGGGAAGCTCACGAGCGATGCACCCCCATTTCCAATATATATATATATATATATATATATATATATATATATTTGTTTTTCAAAATTTTAATATTTTTTGTTGATTAATAATTATAAGGGGTAAATATGGGTTTTTAAGTGTCAAAACAAGGAAATTTTCAGAAGACATTGGTCAAATATGACTTTCCATCTCAAGTATCACAATTATCAATTCGTGGGATTGTTTATAATTGTGAAATGGTCATTGTCTTATGCATTTGTTGATATAGCTTATGGAAACAAGTGATCAATGTGATTGTTCAATTGTATGATATAGATATTAAATGGTTATATATAGAATATGCATATCATATGGTTACCCCAAGTCTTAAATATACTTTTTTGTCAGAAAATATGTTAATTGTTTGGCTTAGCCTCTAAACTACTATATGCATATTCTATAACCATTTAATATCTATATCATACAATTGAACAATCACATTCATCATTTGTTTCCATTAGCTATCAACAAATGCATATGACACTGATTAATCATCCACAGTCTATATCCAGTACTTTTTTGTTTCGAAAGACATTCTATAACCACTTAATAACTATATCTAGGATACAACTAAACTATTACATCCTATAATTATTGGTTTCCATGAGTTAAATTAACAATTATAAAAAAAAATAAAAAAATTCATAATCATATTCACATCATCCATATATGATCATCACCTTTAATAACTATAACATTCAAGTCAGAAATCATATTCTATATTTTTTTTTTTGTTTCCCCTGAGCACAAATTTATAATCAACACAAGAAAATAACTAATTAAAGCAACAATATATTGAATATGATTTAATTTTAGCTTCTAATATTGAAGCTGATTAATTACTAAGCAAATTAACACTCTCAACAGTGCAAGGCATGCACCTATCTTTTCACCGATGGGGACTCCTTTTATCATCTATCTTTGCACCGACAAATTAATTAGCCATCTTGACCTCTACCACATTTCGATGATCCCCAAGTGTCAATTTTGGAGTCACATTAATTGTCATTTCTGCAGCTGTGATCGATGATTGCTAAAAATTCCCATTTACAGAAGTTTTTTTCTGATTATAAATTTTCCATAGATATATTGTAATGACCAGCACTTTCATAATATCATGTCAAATCATTAACTGTACGTTCCAATAATTTAATTATTTAATTAATATTAATCTATCAAGCATATATATCTCAATAACACGTACACACAGCTTGGTTTGAAAAAGTTGTAAAGAAGAGCTAGTAATTGTTCATTTGCCTTGATTTCTAGCTAGCAAATCATAGTTATTAATTTGATCTGCTTACTATGTAACAAGATAAAGAAAGCCAAGAAGATTATACAAGATTAATTAGTTAATTTTTGCCCAAGAAAATTGAAAACCCCTATAGAGATGGCATGGGGAGAAAAAAATGGTGGGCAAGTTTGGATTTGGAGCTTCCAATAATTAGCTCATTCAGAACCTTTTTGTTCCCAACAAAAGGAATATCCCCATTCAGGCCTGATACAAAATGTAAGAGGGCCAAGAAACTGGTTTCCAACATACATAATTACCAAACCACAAACTTGTGAAAACTATCCATGCAAAGAGCCAAGAGGGGGGGCTTGCATTTTTCTTCTCCACCCATCAAATTATGCATACTTATGTTATACATGAAGAAGTGAAAAACATGATTTGTTTTCTCATTTGTTGCTGTGTTCTTGGCTTCCATTCCAATGAGAAGCTGATGATCTTCTGTTCCTTGGACACAATCGGGTCCACATTTCAGCTCAAGAAAAAATAAAAGATAAAAAGATATGAAAAGCATTTTTTGCAATCAAAGAAGTTGTAGACAGATAGCATCTTCCTCTTAATTATATTGGGTGGTGGAAGGCTCAAATGCCCATCAATCATTCCAATGCCATCACTCGAAGCCCGTCCTTTAGCTTTATGCATCAGACAATTCAGGTTCTTATGATGGGCTAAGATTTTGGCTATGGCCCCCAGTTCAAATTTGCTTATAATCTTTTCTCTCCTCATTGAGAGGACTATACACCCACCCCACTAATCATAATTCTTTTCCTTTTCATTTTCTTTTCATATGACCCACAAGAGCCCGACCATGAACTGCGCTCTTATGGGTCCAGTTTGGGGTAGCTAGCTAGCTTATGGGTCATGGTCATCAAGGCCAGATGACACCAGAAATCTCTTTGCTTGGTTTCCTGGAAAATGAAGGCCCCACATGAAGAAAAAAATGGCATCTCCAATTCATCAAATTAATACAATTCAATGCCTATCAAAATTAAATTAATATAATTTTTAAGATATATATGTACAATAAGGATTTGGTTTGGGTGTAATTTGCATGCAATACCAAGAGTCAATTACACCCGATTTTAGTCTCTACAATCAAATATGATAAGTTATCACCTTATCGAAACAGTCAGAGGTACTGTTAGATTATATTTGATTATCCTATATTATGGAATTTGATTGTAATTAGATTTGATGGTAATCAAATATGATATTATGGGATTTGATTGTATTAATTTCAAAGATTTGATTACAATCAGATTGGTCCTTCGCAAGTTCGCTCTGCAAGCAATGTACATCTTTCTAAGATGAGAAAACACAGACGCAGTAGTGTCTCAACAAATAAGCAAGCATGGTCTTATTATAGGTTAGACGATGCCACCTCCTACTTTACTTTAGTCCACCCCGCATAACCGCAACCAACCGACCTAACGTTGGAAATGATAACCTATGATTTGATTTGCTAACTTGAATGCTGGGATCATGCCAAGAAGAGAAGGTGAAGAAAAGATTGTTGGAACTGATCAGAGGACTCTTTTAGAGTCCATCCCCGCCTTTATTGAGAAGAAAGAGATATAAAGGTTGGACATCCATCACTGCTGTGATGATACAATACAATCAATCTCATAATAGAGGATAATCAAATATATTATAATATTCTCCCTTAAACTTAAGGTAGAAGATTCTTTAAGCTTGAGTTTGAAAATAATATATATATATATATATATATATATATATATATATATATATTTTGACATGACAACGGTTGGCGGCAGATTCCGAAGATGATGGCCAGAAACTTGCTAGAGTTGGTGGCGGTGATTAGAGATTCACCTTAAATAATAATATGTCAATAATGGTCAATTGTGGAGAAAAATGAAAACCAACAAAATGACTGAAAATTGGGTCAACTATGGGCTGAAAAAAAAAAAGAAGCCAACTGTGAGTTGAGCTATGAGCCATAAATGAGGCCAATTATGGGTATAGATCTTCAAATAATACCATAAAGGTGGAGCTTAAAAGGCCAAAAGATAGGCGTAGGTCAACAATTGGACCAACAATGACCAAAATAATGGGCTAACAATGAGCCAAAATAATATGAGCAAGTTCCCCCGGCCCCCCTTTTTTTGTCTTTTATTTCAACCGAATTTTCTCTCTATGCAAGATGAATGGTGATCTAACAAGGTACAACTCACAATGGGCCAAAAAGCATATATAAACTTCATGGAGTGGTGAAAAAATATTTTTAAAAAGTCTTGATGGCCATATCATTATAATGCTTCTTTCTTGACTTATTGATCCAATGCTTCTTTCTTGACTTATCTTTTTGAAATATTTGATGTATGCCTAGCCCAAGCTATGAAGCACAAGCAAGAAAGTCCACTCGTTACTCAAGCCCACCTACCAATAGACATCTAGGAAGAAGGTACCAGGACAGGCTACGCTCTAAAAAACCTACGACCTTAATTCATCGTGCACGTGTCCACAACTTTTATGGTTCGCTTTTCTTTGTTGATAGCTATTGGATTTATGAGTTTTACATTAACGAGAATAACCCATCTCCTCTCTTATGTTTTCATAAATATATTTTTATTTAGATAAGTTTACATTGAGTGCCATGCGACATAATATAGGTGAAAAAAGTACACAATAATATTTGATAAGAATGTCAAGTCAACTTCACATGAGTTTGTAAGGAGCTATTACCTCTATCAACACTCTTTTTAATTTAACTAAAGAATTCTATGTGAGTTTGTCAATTCGGACCCACTGATTGTATATGTAACTTAAAAATAGAAAAGGGAAAAAAAAAAAAAAAAACCCAATAGCCAAAGAAATCTCTCCTCTTTCTTGTCCCAAGCTTAGCCGAACAAGCTTGAGGAGGAGGGCAAACCTTTTGATTTCCTTCCTCCTCCCACCCCCTTTTTCATGTTTCTTGCTCATTTTCTCTTTGAGTTTCTCTCTTCATGAGAGAACTCATTTTTCTTTAGAGTTTTTTTTAGATCTATCTATCGTCTATGACGATTTAGCTCTGACCCTCACGAAACAACAGCCGCAATGGATCGTCTCTTCTCGCTTCACCCCTGCCATGGATCGTCTCCTCCATCGCTTCGCTGGCTGGCTCTGTGTAGGCTTAAAGATTGGCTTTTTCAAAGTCCAATATCTTTCTCTCCATTAGCCCTAACCAATAACACGTCTCTCCTCCATCATCACCAGTGTTCTAGCTTTCCGGCGAAGCTCTCTACGACCCCATATGACAGCCTCGCGTCGGCACGTTTACCATACGCTCCTGCAAGTGGATCTAACGCGCCGGCACGTGGGTCCCACGCACCGTGCAGCTTTCGCTGAAGCCTTCCTCCATCACAGCCTATGTTTTTTGAGTTTTTTCTTCTTCTTTTTTTTTTTTGTGTAACTTTCTGTAATTTTCTGTTGGTTTGTTGTTTAGTGTTTAACCCGATTCGGTTGGGTTTCAGACTCTCTGTCTGTGAAGTGGATCTTTATTTTCTTTTTGGCTTCTTTCAAGTTCTTTGAGGTGTTAGTGGTCTATCTGGATAGAGTTTTTGTTAACCCTAACCGATTGGGCTTTAGATTCATTGTCTATGAAGGAAACTTTTTTTCATTGTTCATTTTCATCTAAATCTCCATTGCTTTCTAGAAAGCCTGTTTAGATGTTTGATAGAAATATTCGTACTCCCGATGATAGTATCCATCAGATTGCGCCGCGGCTTTCATTGGCTGCATTCACAGATGACCTCCACTTTTACCTTCATTGAGGTGCTAGTACTGGTCTGTCTGGAATGGGTTATTCTGTCTAAGCTTGTTTTTAGCTTCTTTTCTAAGCTAGTTTTAGCTTTATGAATGTCTTGTAATTTTCTTTTTATTTTATGAATGCTAGTTTGTTTCCAAAAAAAAAAAAAAAATAGAAAAGGGTGTAAATGAGTTAATGTAAAGACTGCTTAAGTGTACTCTCTATTCAAATAAACTCCACAATAGCTTTCCTTATCCTTTCCTATACCATTTTAATATTCTTTAAATAAGATTTTAGGGGAAAGAGAGAAGATAGAGAAAGCTATTTAAATATTCTTTCAAATATTGCTAGAGAAAATAGAGATGAAAGAGAAATCATTTTTATATTAAAATATGATAAGGAAACTTGGTTTAGGAAACATCAAGGAAGCCTGTTCAATGCGAGGTTTTTTTAGGAGTTTTCTCATTAGAGAATGAAATGAGATTTAGAAAAGGTACTAGTATCTAAGCCTATCTCACCCCAAATCCGTGGTTCATGCATTGTGGTCTTGTCTTGCTACACAAGATGTGTGGGGTCGTTGTAATCCCAGAATCCAAAAAAGTTTAACCATGGGGAGGGATTTTGAGTCCATTGTCGAAATGCTTTTGGAACGCTGCAACAGGGAGGATGCTGAGCTATGTGCAGTTGTGGCTAGGGGCATCTGGAAACGACGGAATGCAGTGGTACATGGGGAAGATTTCGCCCATCCCAATACCATTGTAAGTGTTAGTTCTTGTGTTGGCTTAATTCAGTTCTAAAATGCAGATGCTACTGTTCACGGGCTCAAACACTGATATAGAATGCTCAGAATCCAATCTCCACCGTTCATAATGTAGATTCATGTGTTATGAACGTCCCTGCAAAATTTCAGCTCAATCGGACTACAAACGCCCATCGATCGGAGCTGTTGATCAAGACTGGACAGGCTGGGTCCGGACCGCAATTCCCCGGGTCCGGACCTCATTTCCAAAAACTAAAATCTTGCTCTGCAAAGCCGTGTTCGGACCGCCCATTAACATGTCCGGACACCCCGTAAGTTTTAGGCCCAAAAACGTGATTTGAAGTGGGTTAGGTCTAGGGTTTTGTCGGGGGTATATATACATCATTATAGAAGAGAGAAGTACGAATTTTCACCCCCAGAGAGTTCGTCGGAGGCTGTGCTAAGAGAGATCATATGTGGTGAGCGTTAAATTAAATCTCTTAGAGTTTTAGTTATTCCTTTGATAAATCTACGGTTGAGAAGTCTATCGGAAGGGTCCGGTAAAGGAGAATCACGTTGAAGAAGATTGTGAGCAAGGAGACGAGTTGTAGGCTTGTCGATCTTACAGAGCCAAGGTCTTGCAAAGGGTTGTAAGTGTTCCTAGTGTCTGTAATCTCTGGATAATCTTTTGATAGTGATTTCCTGGGTTTGGCTGCCCCGGAGAGGTTTTACTTTTAGATCGGTTTCTAAAAGGTTTCATTTTCGTCACCAAAATATCTGTGTGTGATTGTTCATATTTTGGTGAATGTTTGTTTTGATAAATATCTGTTAATTCCACATAAAATTGTGATATTTATTTGTTTAGAGTTTTTCAATTGGTATCAGAGCGGGTTCACTCTGTTTGGATTAAATTCTTGAGTGAGATCTGTTGACTCCTGTTTGCTATGAATACTTCTCAAGCGGAATATGATCTTATAAACTCCTTCAACAATTTGTTGGAAAAATTCACTCTTTTGAGACATCAGTACACAAATTGTTTGGGGGAGTTTCAAGATCTTAAACATGTGAATGAATCTATTGTTATTAAATTGTCTGAATCACATGCTTTAATTGATTCTTTAAAATCTGAAAATTCTGTTTTATGTTCTAAAGTTGATTTGTTAGAGAATAAATTAAAAGAGTCAAAAACTCAATTAGAAAAATTCTCTAGCAATTCCCTTGAGAATATGTTACATACTCAGAATTCTGATTGTGATAAATCTGAGTTAAGTTTTGATTGTCATGTTGCTTTGTCTTCTAATAATGATTTTACTTCCGAGATAATATTTGTTAAATCAGAAAAAGTAGAAGACTCTGTGGTTAAAAGAAAAATAGCAGCTGCCTCGACCTCACAAGGTAAGAAAGTTAAGAAAATTCATATTGAACCTTATGTATCTTACCCCAAATATAGAGTCGTCCATCCTCCTAGGAATCTACCTCCTAAAAGGTTTATCCCTACTTGTCATCATTGTGGAAAAGTTGGTTACATTCGACCCAACTGTTTTAAATTGAAACCTCATGTGCATAAAAATAAAAATTCTGTTTCTAGGAAAAATTATGAGGGTTTGGTAATGATGATGTGAGGTGTGTCTAGAGTAGACAAGTTTGAAAATGTTCATGTCTCTACACCTTTATTGAAGAAGGTTTGGGTTCGGAAGGATTATACCATTCACCCATTGAGGGGGAGTGGTAGTGATCTCACCTAAAGTTAGGTGAGTCAATAACATGCCTAGGATTGATTGTTTTGCTTATTTTTGAATATCCTAGAGCGTGTTATTTTTCTTTGCTTTGCATTTTTTTTGTTTTTGCTTTATTGTTTATGCACTGCATTGTTTTTGTTGTTACACTTTTTGTATGAAGAGTATATACATGATTGTTTTGAGATTCATGTTTTGAGGCATATTTATAAAGGATTTTTCAAGAAATTCATATATCATGATCTTTGAAAAGCTTATAGATGAGATGTTGTGTGCGGACCACCAATATTTTTGTCTACTTGCTAATCAAATGTTCAGGAATGAGTAATGTCTTGTGAAGACCTAGAAGTAGTTATTAAACCAAATCATTATTTTGTAGTGGGACCTATAAGATGTGATGAAAGTTTAATGCTAAAGGACATTCATGTATTGCCTGTTGTAATCTCAATTCAAGCATGTTGTTTTGTTTTGCATTGCATTTTTCTTTGTTTTGCATTTGTTTTTCTTTTGTGTACATTTCTTTTGTGAAAAATTTCAAAAAGACAAAAATATGTTACTTTGATTGTTTCCTTTTATTTTATTTTTGTCTTATGCACCTAGATAGTCCATTAATTTCTCATATTGCTTTTTATGGATTTAATTCCTTACGTCTTAGAATGTTCTTAATATGCATGAGATGAAAATTTGTGTCAATGAACTTGTTTTTGTGGTTACCTAAAGCCTGAGCTTATGTGGTACTTTTTGCCTATGCTTTATTTCTTGTGCACAGTTAAGCTTAAATTGAGGTTTTGTTTCACTTTATTTATGAGGTCTGTTAGGTAACCATATGAGGTTTTTGACTAGTCATATTTTTCAAATTGACCATATGCTAGTTGAACCTAGGGCTTAAAAATTTCTACTTTCTCTTTTGTGATAAGTACCAAAAGTTTAAGGACACTTTCTCAAAGAGAAAAATAAACAAAATAGTGAAACAAATAAAATCAAAAGATCATATTCCAAAAGGAATTTATTTCACTGTGTCAAACTTGTGCAAAATATTTTACAAAGAGAAATGTATAGGATGAGAGTGGCTAGGCCCTAGTATGATAAGGTTTGACTTTTGATTTGATATACTTGTCAAAATCTCATGGTGGTGAAACTTTCTCCTCATTTTGTAAATTGAAAATTTTTCTCTTTGGATGGCTTACCCACATATCACACAAGCATAAGTTGAATGGAACATTTTCTTAGCTTGGGTTAAGCAATATGAGTTTCTAGCTATTTCTAGTCTCATATATATTTTGCATATTTGGAGCATGTTTGGATATTCATTGTGCAATACATGAGTCATTGATGTGTTATCATGTGTGTTCATTTAACTTTTAAGGGGGAGAAACATGCTTTGCATTTCCAGTTTCCTGTTGTTAATTGAGTCATACATTGAGGGGGAGTTTTGCTGATGTTTCTTTATGATCACGCATTCTACGTCATTTTTTTATCATGAGTTTTATTTATGTCTTCTTGTTCCACATATGCCTTGATGTATTTTGTGAAGTGTTTCAGGAAACATGAAGATCTTTTGTCATTCTGTGACAAAAAGGGGGAGTAAATATGGGGAGATGATGGGATTGGCTCGACATTTTGGTTTTGTCACTGAATTGCCAAAGGGGGAGTTTGTTAGTTCTTGTGTTGGCTTAATTCAGTTTCAAAATGCAGATGCTACTGTTCACGGCTCAAACACTGATATAGAATGCTCAGAATCCAATCTCCACCGTTCATAATGTAGATTCATGTGTTATGAACGTCCCTGCAAAATTTCAGCTCAATCGGACCACAAACGCCCATCGATCGGAGCTGTTGATCAAGACTGGACAGGCCGGGTCCGGACCGCAATTCCCCGGGTCCGGACCTCATTTCCAGAAACTAAAATCTTGCTCCGCAAAGCCGTGTCCGGACCGCCCATTAACATGTCCGGACACCCCGTAAGTTTTAGGCCCAAAAACGTGATTTTAAGTGGGTTAGGTCTAGGGTTTTGTCGGGGGTATATATACATCATTATAGAAGAGAGAAGTACGAATTTTCACCCCCAGAGAGTTCGTCGGAGGCTGTGCTAAGAGAGATCATATGTGGTGAGCGTTAAATTAAATCTCTTAGAGTTTTAGTTATTCCTTTGATAAATCTACGGTTGAGAAGTCTATCGGAAGGGTCCGGTAAAAGAGAATCACGTTGAAGAAGATTGTGAGCAAGGAGACGAGTTGTAGGCTTGTCGATCTTACAGAGCCAAGGTCTTGCAAAGGGTTGTAAGTGTTCCTAGTGTCTGTAATATCTAGATAATCTTTTGATAGTGATTTCCTGGGTTTGGCTGCCCCAGAGAGGTTTTACTTTTAGATCGGTTTCTAAAAGGTTTCCTCTTCGTCATCAAAATCTTTGTGTGTGATTGTTCATATTTTGGTGAATGTTTGTTTTGATAAATATCTGTTAATTCCGCATAAAATTGTGATATTTATCTGTTTAGAGTTTTTCAGTAAGCACGGCAATCGAAAGCTTAACTTATTTTCGTTCGCTACAGGTTGATGGAAGGATTAATGATAATGGCTTGGTTCAAGCGGTGGAGGAGAAATGGACGACTTCCCCGACTGGTAGATTTAAGACCAACTGGGACATTGCGATAGACCCAAAACAAAACCGGATGGGTCTTGGAGTAATAATAAGAGACGATAGGGGACGGGTCATGGTAGCTTTGAGTAGAACGTTGGACTCTATCCAAGAACCAGTTATTGGCGAAGCAATGGGGGCACTAGAAGCAGCGAAATTTAGTAGAGACATTGGGTTATTTGATATCATTCTCGAAGGGGGCTTCAAGCAAGTTGTAGAGGCCATCACCAACACAGGGCCTTTATGGTGCAAATATGGGCATATTGTGGGTGACATTCAGGAAGTATTGAAGGCCTTTAGAAAGTGGGAAATTAAACATGTAAAAAGAACTGCGAATGAGGCTGCTCATGGCTTAGCTAAGGCTGCAATAAGGGAGATAGGTGAGAGAATATGGTTGGAAGATATCCCCAATGCCATTTTTGATGTTGTTACCCTAGAGCAATTTGCTCTTTCTGTTTAGAGCTGTCCAGCTCTAGATTTTTCCACTATAGTGAATAAATTGAGTTACTATTGATTAAAAAAAAAAAGATATATATATATATATATATATATATATTAAAAGGCTGAAGTCATTTAATTCATGAGTTGGTTTCTCTAGCTAATATATGATCCAATTAATGCTAGCTGTTAGAATATTTCAACACTAGCTATGACCCAATCCTCATTATTATAGTGCTGCTTTACTCAGAAGCCACCCAATGAAGTTTAGTTACTTATATTATCCTTGCATCTGCATATAATTAGGTCTGTTGGTCATTGTATGGTGATCAATATAACATGCAATTGGATGCTTAAGACCCTACTGTATTAACGCAAAGAATACTGTCATTAATTAAGGGCATGGTCTCCATTTGGGACCAGCCAACTTGTGTTGTCTTGTGAAAATGTGCTTTGTGGAACTTTCTGCCACATGATTTACATAACTCAAGATTTGCTGGGATATCAAGGGCCTGCCTGAGATGCACATGGTTCTGTTTATTAGTATGATAGAGAAGTTTATTTGAATCTTTTTCTCACCCTCCTAATTGATTGAGATATTTGGAAAATGATATATTGAAAGGAAAAAGGGGGAAAGTGTACTCTAATTACCTGCTCCAGGACACCTCAAAACCCAATTATTAATCTACCATGCATATATATATATATATACACCCTTAAATTTGGCTTTCTTCATATATGTATAGGAAGCTTCCTTTCAAGATAGGGATTATAATGACTTTCCTTCTCTGTGAAAGAAAGAAGCAGGCTGCTTGTGACTTTAAGTATTGAAGCAGTTCATCAAGCAGAAAAAGTAGCATACTTCAATAAATTTTTTGGCAGTGCTTTGACAATTCAAAAGGCAAGGAGACTGAGAGCAGAGTGTTTGTCTAGATTGTGCAATATTCATGAGGGGAGGTAAATGGCTCCTCCAGCCTCCGGTGCCTGCAAACTGCAAAGGGTAGGCTGCACGGATGTTTAAGTAACTCCATCTAGTGTATAAAAATCTTGTACAAAGTCAAACCTTCACTTAATGCATTTATTATATATCCCACTTGCCTGTTCCCAAGGCAACTCCTATATTATCCTCAATAATTTTAGGAATATATGTTAAGAAGGTTGCAAGGGTTGAGAAATAAGATTGGGATGAATTAAGAACTTTTTCAATCCTTAAATACTGGAAAAGAAAAAGACAAAAATACTTTTCAAATATAATGAATTGGAGAAAATTATGTTCTATCAACTGGAGGATTAGAATGCACACTAATTAGTTGTTCAAATTTTTAGTAATTTAGATAATAATAGTTGTCTAAATTGTTAGTAATTAAATAATTATTATAAATTAATTTATGTGAAACCTTATTAATTTTAATAGGTGGCCGAACAATTTAAAATTAAATTAATTAATAAAAGAGAATTGAGACCACAACACTTCATTGTTAAAGAGAAAAAAACTAAATTCTGGTAGCTTCTCACATGGGGTTTGTTGATAAGAAACATTAAGGGGAAACTTCACTAAGGCCCCCTGAACTTCCGGCCGATTTTACAGACCCCCCCTGAACTTCAAAAACTCTCATTTTGGACCCTTAAACTTCTATTTTCTCTCACTTTGAACCCTTTAAACTTTTTATACCCATTTTACCCTCGACTAAAACTACGCCGTTTTGGACTTAAACAAAACTACGTCGTTTTTACTCCAAAACTATACCGTTTTGAGCTTCAGAACTACATCACCACCCAACCCAAAACGACGTCGTTTTGGTCATTAATATTAAAAAAATAATAATAAATAAAATAAATTAAAAAAAATAATTTAAAAAAAAAAAGAAAAAAAAGAAAAAGAAAAAGAAATCGGGAAGCCACCCCCTTGGCCAAAATGGGGTGGCCGGACCACCCCATTTTTGGCCAAGGGGGTCGCTCAGCCACCCCTGGCTGGTCTGGGGGTGGCCGGACCACCCCCTTGGCCATGGGGTGTCCGGCCACCCCAAAGGCCAACTTGTGGGGATGCGTTAGGGGGTGGCGGGATACCACCCCCTGAAATTTTGGGGGTGGTTTTAAATACCATTCTGACCCGGTATGCCGGTTGGCCAGGCCTCCCTACGACCACTGAAATCCCGGCTCCACCAAAGCACCCGATTTTCTTTTCTTTTTTTTTTGGGCCCGCGAGATTTGTGAACCACCCCCCTTGGCCATGGGGGTGGTCGAACCACCCCCAGATCGGCCAGGGGGTGGCTCCAGCCACCCCCTTGGCCACCCCATTTTGGTCAAGGGGGTGGCTTCAGCCACCCCCGATTTCTTTTTCTTTTTTTTTTTCTTTTTTTTAATTTATTTATTTTGCTTTTCTTTTTAAAAAAATAATAATAAAAAAAAAATTAAT
>NC_081543.1:2453311-2458288 GCF_901000735.1 Corylus avellana
GAAACTTTCTCCTCATTTTGTAAATTGAAAATTTTTCTCTTTGGATGGCTTACCCACATATCACACAAGCATAAGTTGAATGGAACATTTTCTTAGCTTGGGTTAAGCAATATGAGTTTCTAGCTATTTCTAGTCTCATATATATTTTGCATATTTGGAGCATGTTTGGATATTCATTGTGCAATACATGAGTCATTGATGTGTTATCATGTGTGTTCATTTAACTTTTAAGGGGGAGAAACATGCTTTGCATTTCCAATTTCCTGTTGTTAATTGAGTCATACATTGAGGGGGAGTTTTGCTGATGTTTCTTTATGATCACGCATTCTACGTCATTTTTTTATCATGAGTTTTATTTATGTCTTCTTGTTCCACATATGCCTTGATGTATTTTGTGAAGTGTTTCAGGAAACATGAAGATCTTTTGTCATTCTGTGACAAAAAGGGGGAGTAAATATGGGGAGATGATGGGATTGGCTCGACATTTTGGTTTTGTCACTGAATTGCCAAAGGGGGAGTTTGTTAGTTCTTGTGTTGGCTTAATTCAGTTTCAAAATGCAGATGCTACTGTTCACAGGCTTAAACACTGATATAGAATGCTCAGAATCCAATCTCCACCGATCATAATGTAGATTCATGTGTTATGAACGTCCTTGCAAAATTTTAGCTCAATCGGACCACAAACGCCCATCGATCGGAGCTGTTGATCAAGACTGGACAAGCCGGGTCCGGACCGCAATTCCCCGGGTACGGACCTCATTTCCAGAAACTAAAATCTTGCTCCGCAAAGCCGTGTCCGGACCGCCCATTAACATGTCCGGACACCCCGTAAGTTTTAGGCCCAAAAACGTGATTTTAAGTGGGTTAGGTCTAGGGTTTTGTCGGGGGTATATATACATCATTATGGAAGAGAGAAGTACGAATTTTCACCCCTAGAGAGTTCGTCGGAGGCTGTGCTAAGAGAGATCATATGTGGTGAGCGTTAAATTAAATCTCTTAGAGTTTTTGTTATTCCTTTGATAAATCTACGGTTGAGAAGTCTATCGGAAGGGTCCGGTAAAAGAGAATCACGTTGAAGAAGATTGTGAGCAAGGAGACGAGTTGTAGGCTTGTCGATCTTACAGAGCCAAGGTCTTGCAAAGGGTTGTAAGTGTTCCTAGTGTCTGTAATATCTAGATAATCTTTTGATAGTGATTTCCTGGGTTTGGCTGCCCCAGAGAGGTTTTACTTTTAGATCGGTTTCTAAAAGGTTTCCTCTTCGTCATCAAAATCTTTGTGTGTGATTGTTCATATTTTGGTGAATGTTTGTTTTGATAAATATCTGTTAATTCCGCATAAAATTGTGATATTTATCTGTTTAGAGTTTTTCAGTAAGCACGGCAATCGAAAGCTTAACTTATTTTCGTTCGCTACAGGTTGATGGAAGGATTAATGATAATGGCTTGGTTCAAGCGGTGGAGGAGAAATGGACGACTTCCCCGACTGGTAGATTTAAGACCAACTGGGACATTGCGATAGACCCAAAACAAAACCGGATGGGTCTTGGAGTAATAATAAGAGACGATAGGGGACGGGTCATGGTAGCTTTGAGTAGAACGTTGGACTCTATCCAAGAACCAGTTATTGGCGAAGCAATGGGGGCACTAGAAGCAGCGAAATTTAGTAGAGACATTGGGTTATTTGATATCATTCTCGAAGGGGGCTTCAAGCAAGTTGTAGAGGCCATCACCAACACAGGGCCTTTATGGTGCAAATATGGGCATATTGTGGGTGACATTCAGGAAGTATTGAAGGCCTTTAGAAAGTGGGAAATTAAACATGTAAAAAGAACTGCGAATGAGGCTGCTCATGGCTTAGCTAAGGCTGCAATAAGGGAGATAGGTGAGAGAATATGGTTGGAAGATATCCCCAATGCCATTTTTGATGTTGTTACCCTAGAGCAATTTGCTCTTTCTGTTTAGAGCTGTCCAGCTCTAGATTTTTCCACTATAGTGAATAAATTGAGTTACTATTGATTAAAAAAAAAAAGATATATATATATATATATATATATATATTAAAAGGCTGAAGTCATTTAATTCATGAGTTGGTTTCTCTAGCTAATATATGATCCAATTAATGCTAGCTGTTAGAATATTTCAACACTAGCTATGACCCAATCCTCATTATTATAGTGCTGCTTTACTCAGAAGCCACCCAATGAAGTTTAGTTACTTATATTATCCTTGCATCTGCATATAATTAGGTCTGTTGGTCATTGTATGGTGATCAATATAACATGCAATTGGATGCTTAAGACCCTACTGTATTAACGCAAAGAATACTGTCATTAATTAAGGGCATGGTCTCCATTTGGGACCAGCCAACTTGTGTTGTCTTGTGAAAATGTGCTTTGTGGAACTTTCTGCCACATGATTTACATAACTCAAGATTTGCTGGGATATCAAGGGCCTGCCTGAGATGCACATGGTTCTGTTTATTAGTATGATAGAGAAGTTTATTTGAATCTTTTTCTCACCCTCCTAATTGATTGAGATATTTGGAAAATGATATATTGAAAGGAAAAAGGGGGAAAGTGTACTCTAATTACCTGCTCCAGGACACCTCAAAACCCAATTATTAATCTACCATGCATATATATATATATATACACCCTTAAATTTGGCTTTCTTCATATATGTATAGGAAGCTTCCTTTCAAGATAGGGATTATAATGACTTTCCTTCTCTGTGAAAGAAAGAAGCAGGCTGCTTGTGACTTTAAGTATTGAAGCAGTTCATCAAGCAGAAAAAGTAGCATACTTCAATAAATTTTTTGGCAGTGCTTTGACAATTCAAAAGGCAAGGAGACTGAGAGCAGAGTGTTTGTCTAGATTGTGCAATATTCATGAGGGGAGGTAAATGGCTCCTCCAGCCTCCGGTGCCTGCAAACTGCAAAGGGTAGGCTGCACGGATGTTTAAGTAACTCCATCTAGTGTATAAAAATCTTGTACAAAGTCAAACCTTCACTTAATGCATTTATTATATATCCCACTTGCCTGTTCCCAAGGCAACTCCTATATTATCCTCAATAATTTTAGGAATATATGTTAAGAAGGTTGCAAGGGTTGAGAAATAAGATTGGGATGAATTAAGAACTTTTTCAATCCTTAAATACTGGAAAAGAAAAAGACAAAAATACTTTTCAAATATAATGAATTGGAGAAAATTATGTTCTATCAACTGGAGGATTAGAATGCACACTAATTAGTTGTTCAAATTTTTAGTAATTTAGATAATAATAGTTGTCTAAATTGTTAGTAATTAAAATAATTATTATAAATTAATTTATGTGAAACCTTATTAATTTTAATAGGTGGCCGAACAATTTAAAATTAAATTAATTAATAAAAGAGAATTGAGACCACAACACTTCATTGTTAAAGAGAAAAAAACTAAATTCTGGTAGCTTCTCACATGGGGTTTGTTGATAAGAAACATTAATCAAAGAAAAAGGCTTGTGCAGTGTTTGTGACCGGGTTTCTTTGATAAAGATTTTTGATTGAAAATTGATTGATGTGATATAAAGGTGAATTGAAATTTAACTTTTTGTGCAAAAAAAATTAAAAAAAGTTGTTTAGTAAAGTAAAGAAAGGAGTTTGACTTGAAAAGAAAAAAAGAGAAAAAATAGTTACCAACCATTGCTTCTGTTAATAATAGTCGTTATCTTAAAAATCCAGTGATGTATCTATTTTCTTGTACTCGATCACCAATTTAAGGACCAAATATGAATTTTATTTATTTATTTATTATTATTATTATTATTTTTTAAAGGAGCCAATCAAGAAGGATATCATCTAGTGGCATTTTAATATGAAGCACCAAAAAATTCATTACTCTACCAAACTATAGATGGTGTCTACATAGTATGGTCCTTTGATAGAAGCATGAAATTATAAATCTTTCAAGTGTTAGGTCAATCCACTATGGGATGAGCTAATTACAAATATGATTTCATATGGTATTTCTTTTTCCCCAATTAATGTTTAGAGCATAAGGGTGAAAAGGTAGGCGGTTATTAACTACCCGCTAATCGCTAACCGTTTTTTAAGGCGGTTAAGAAAAATTGTTAACTGCCTTGTTAGTTACGATTAATTAGCGGTTATCATCCATAGATGTCTTTTTATAAACCACCCACTTTATATGTGCAAATCATCTTTCTAATATGTCATTGGAGTGCTAATGATCATCTTATCTTTAGGGGTGAGTTGAACGTTGTTGCTATGGCCAATAAGTGTTTGAATCAGTTTAGGGATATGTGAGGGTTGGGTGCTAACCCTGATAAGAGTTGTTTGTTTACTTGTGGAGTTGTAAGACCTGTGAAGAATGAATAGTTGGGCATTTTAGGGGTATGAGGAAGGTCTCTTTATTTCTTCCCGATTGAAGAAGGCCAATTGGGTGGTGTTGACTATAAGAATTGCTTCAAAGGCTAAAAGCTAAGGAAGCATAGCCCTCTCTCATGCAAGAAGATTTCAGTTGGTTAATTCAATTTTCTTTTCCATGCAAGTGAATTGATATTCCCTTTTTATCCTTCCTAAATGAGTCATCAATCAAGTCATCCTCCCTAAATGCTAGCATATTCTCAGCTCTTTCTTATATATGAAAGGTAGGTGAGCTTAATAGTTCATGAGGTAAAGTAGCTAGGAATTCTATTTGTCTTCTCGAGAAAGAAGGTGGGTTGGGTGTTAAAAACTTGGAGATGTGGAATAAAGTGGCTATGTTCCAATAATGAAAACTTATAGCATGGCCGGCAAGATTAATGTCTTTTTTTTTTTTTTTTTTTCTTTTCTTTTTGGGGAAAGTCCACATAATCTCCTCAAACTACCACTCAATTGACAATGTCCCTCCCAAACTTTCAATTGTGACAATATCCCCTCAAACTACCAAAAATTGTCAAAGTTCCCCCCAATAACGAAATTACCCTTAGTAAAATTAAAAA
>NC_081543.1:2458388-2484384 GCF_901000735.1 Corylus avellana
TTTTGTTTTATAATTTTATTTAAATAAAAATTTACGTTTAAAAAAAATAAAATTTTTGTTTAATAAAACGAATTTTTTTTTTTGTTTTTTAAAACTAAATAAAAAAATAGTTTTTTTTTTTTTTAAATAAAAATTTTCGTTTTTAAAAAAAAAATTAAAAATTTTTGTTTAAAAAAATTGTTTTTTTTTTTTAAATATTATTTTTAAATTAATTTTTTTTGTTTTTTAAAAAAATCTTTTTTTTTTGAATTTATAGGGGTATTTTTGTCTTATTGAGAAATCTATAGGGGCATTTTTGTCTTATTGCTAGTCTTGGGGGGACATTGACAATGTTTTGGTAGTTTGGAGGGGACATTGTCACAATTGAAGGTTTGGGGGGGACATTGTCAATTGGGTGGTAGTTTGAGGGGGGTATGTGAACTTTACCCTTTCTTTTTTTTTGACTTCTCCATATATTCTACCATTTTGAAATTAAAAATTGGAATTGGGTTTGGGATTGATAGACTTACCGTGCACAATGTCCGTCCAGGATACATATTGGTTGCTATTAACTTACTTCAAGCGACAAAAATATTTTTTCTGTGGATTAAGTGATCGAGGAGAATATTGACCATCTTTATGTTTGCTGCGCCCATTCTCAGAAAGTATTTGGTTTAATCTTTGGAATAGATACAATATTCTTTGGACTCAAAGGAACTGGGGGGAGTTTATTCAGTAGATGGCCTCCACTTTAGAGGCAAATATTTTCTCTCCATTGTGGTTAGAATTATAGTGGCTACTACGATGCTCTATGATGAGAGCAAAATGCTAGATTGTTCTAGATCAGGAGAAACAAAGATTTTGGGTGCGTACTTTCAAAGATTTTGTTTTGCGTTCCTTTAAGAGTTTTTGTGATTCTTCTGATCTGTTAATCGCTCTCTTTCTGGCCATCTTAATTTAATTTAATTTTTTTTAATTATTATTATTATTATTATTTTTTTTTTAATGTAGTATTTAAGGGGTGTAAACGAGTCAAACTTGAGTGAGCTTCCTATGTTTGGGCTTGACTAGTTTAAATATTACTCGAGCTCGAGCTCAAGGACAAGCCGAAAAGTCGATCCCGAGCTCGAGTTCATAATAAGTCAAGCCAAGCCAACTCACAAGCTAGCTCTTATATTTAATTTTTTTATTATAAATTTAAACTTCAAGTATTTTTAAAGGCTCAAGAAGCCAGCTTGCATATGAGTATTTACTTAGCCTGGCTAGCCGAGTATGGAGCCTAAGTCAATACAGCAAGACACTTGGTTTCGAAAAGAGAGGACATGCATCCTTTTATAATAAAATGATGCTATTAAAAAAAAAAAAATTAATTTTTAATATTAATATGAGCAACTATGTGAACAACTATCAATTTGAGCCTTATACGAGCCTAATCGAGTCGAGCCGAGCTTGCTTCATTTAATATTTGAGCCAGTATTTGTGTTTACGAAACGCCTTATTTAATAATCGAGTCGAGCATGAACCGAACTTATACGAGCCGAGCCCGAGCTCGCTTGCGAGGGCTTCGCTCACTTAACACCCCTACGAGTCTTTTAGTTTTATTTGCCTTCTTTTGCTTATTTGTGCAAGCCCCTTCTGACTTTTAGGTCGTCCTGGTTTTGAGGGGTTTCCTGTAAATCTTTTTTTTTTTTTTATTGAACTTCTTCAATAAATTCTTACTAATATGAAAAAAAAAAAAAACCTTTAAATGTATACCAATCTAATACTACTAATAATTAACAAAGCTTAGTATTTAATAATAACAATAATAATAGAAATATTGGTCTTCCAAATGCAAAGTTTCTTGCACATTTTAATTAATGTAAATTCCCTTATAAATAAAAGTATTTTCAAAGATATTTAAAGAGAACCACTTTTTTTTTTTTTTTTTTAAAGGGAAATCATTACAATTTCATTAATTGATAAAGGATACATCAAAGAGTAAAAGTTCTTAGAAAATCATAGCCGAAGCTACGAGGTTACAAGTCATAGATACATACATAACAATCTGACATTCAAGACTTATCTATGACAACAATATCCGCTAATTACCCATGACTAATCTTCAGTTGTAACAATAGATCTGTTATAGACAGACTCAACTCAATGCATAGGTAGTTCATATTCCTTGCTCCTGAGAGCAGAAAACCCAATGCCAAAACTCATCATCCTTAACCCGAAAGCCAAGAAACTGTTCACATCCGCAACCCAATGGTCTAGACAATCCTTATTCAAACAAGTTACAAGGAAATTGCAAAAAACACAAACCAGCAGACAGCAGCATCGGTGGAGGCGAAGCAATAACCGCGCGTGTGGAGGATGCACAGGAGAGTGAAGCTCCCACGTCAATGCAAGGTGGAAGTGTTGTGACGAGGAGGGCGGCGACATATGGCGAAGAGGTTGGAGAAGGCGAGGGAGAGGCGCGTCGTTGGCCTGCCAAGCCCGAAAAGAACAAATCGAGCTTAGATCATACCGGATCTAAACCCCCAAGGCGACTAGAACAAAGGAAAAAGCAACGACTGGATGAGGCGGCGAGTCGACAAGGTGGAGGGGTGGCATGGCTGCTGCTGAAACCGATGATGGGGACCAAAAACAGGAGACAAAACAGAAAAAACAAGCGCATAAAAGCAAAAGAGGGGGGATGGGGGAGAGAGGAGAGATGTAAAACCATCCCTCCTCCCTAAAAAAACTCACCAAAGAAGAAAAACTAAAGAGAGGTCAAAGGTTCTCTCTCTAGGGCCGGCTCTTCTTTTCCATGTGAATAATAAAAGAGAACCCTTAAAGGGGGCCTTACAACCAATATCACTTCTGGCCTATGTTATATTTATGTGTAGCTTTTGTGGAGAAGCCATCTAAGTTTAGTGGCAAGTTTGTTAAAAACCACATCATCTGTTTCTTAATGTTTCTCAGGTTGGTATCCTCCTTCATAATAATTAATGCATAGCAAACTCGGTCAAGAAGATTTAATATTATTGTATCTAACAATATAAATGATGCTGGTATCAGCTCTAATTAAAAAGATGATGAGAGATTTATTTACTTATAATTAACCAGCACATAGCATATTATATATATATATATAGAATAGATACACTATATATATATTTTTTTATAATAATTTACAGTTTGATCTTTCTGCTTGGGCTAGAAAGATGTTATACAGAGGCTCAAGGCCAAAACAAGAAAGACAAAAGATCAGACTCTCTCCTTAAACCTACCTATAGGGCTGATCGATCAGTTTCATTTTCAAAACAAGCCTGCACCATCCTCTAAAGACATGTTAATTAGGTGATCATCTTCTTGGCCGTGAGCTGCTCCATCATCAAACAGCCACTTCTCTAGCAATGTTAGAGGGACTTCAGTCGCGGCCGCCGCCGCCGCCGCCTCCGTATTCGACTTGCTTTCATCCTGGAAGATGCTTGTTTCTGGTGTCAAGTTTCCACCCTCGTCTACCGACACAGATTGAGACACGTCAGAGGTGGAAGAGTTGAAGCTCAGCAGCGAATCAAAAGAGGAATTCTGGGTGGTTTCTGATTTTGGGGAGCTTTTCTTCCAGTTCTCGAGCAGTCGGGCGATATTGTCGGCGCTTGATGCATATGGTGGGGGAGTTGGTTTGTCAAGAGACAAAGCCTCACAAAGAGCTCGTTTAGCCATGTGGATATCTGTTTGGAGCCTTCTCTCCCACTGGCCCTTGGATATTGTGTGCGTGGCTGCTGACAACTCATCCAGCCCTGCATCCTGCTTGTTATTGAGCTTCTTCTTTAAATGGGTATTCCAATAGTTTTTTATATCATTATCTGTTCTCTGTGGAAGATAGGATGCTATGGCCGCCCATCTGCAACCATATATTCAAAGCTTTCATTAATTTCCACTGAGATATATATATATATATATAGAGAGAGAGAGAGAGAGAGAGAGAGAGAGGGTGTTATAGTAATTACCTATTACCCAAAAGAGCTTGGAGGTGAACAATCATCTTCTCCTCATGATCAGTGAAGTTGCCACGCTTAATACCGGGGCGGAGATAATTAGTCCACCTAAGTCTGCAGCTCTTACTGCATCTAAGCAAACCTGAAAACCCCAGATGGAGAATAAACCCAATTAATCAATATGATAGTGAAGAGGGAGGTGAAGGATATTAATTGCACCACTTTAATGATCAAACCAACCCCAAAAACCAAAACAAAATACTAACAGAGAAGAAGTTAAAAAAAAAAAAAAAAAAAAAGATTACCTGTATTAGCAGGAACAGCTCTCCAATTCCCTGGTCCATGTTCTTGAATGTAAGAGACCAAGATGATGTCTTCCTCTGGTGTCCAAGGCCCTTTCTTGACTCCAACTTTGTCACAGCAAGGTGGCCTCCCCATGATTTATAGCTCCCACTCTCTCTCAAACTTTCTATTATTTCTCAACACAATAGCTATATATTGTCTTCCTTATGATTTCTGATGCAGCTAGAGACAGGAGTCCGAATTTGGGTGTTGCCTGGTCTCATATGAGTATATTGCTGATATATATAGAGAGATAAGATCCCAAAGAGTGTTTCCTCGCTGACTAGAGGTAAAAGGGTTTGCAACAAAAGAGTCAAAATGGACAGCAAAGAGCATTTACTCATCTCTTGCGAAAAGTCAGCTATGCTTATTAGACCCCTCTCTCTCTCTCAAAACCGTGTGGCATTAATATAGCTAATTTGGTGGCACCGAAAAAAAATTCAAGTTACTATTCTCTTCTTTGGTGGCACCGAAAATTTTCGAGGATTTGAACTTCATCCTTGTTATGTGTGCATCATCCTGATGTGGCTCTTTAAGTTTTTTCATGTGCCCTTTTTAACTTCTCGTGAATAATCAACCATGTGTTGGTGACTCAAATATGATGTTAACTTAATGTTGGATTATGCATGTACGATGTAGGGTTTGTGTATTTAACAAAGAGAAATGCTAGGTGACGCATCGTTTGGTTACTAAAATTTGGTACATCTAGCATTTTTCTTTATCAAAACAAGAGAGATATCTTATATCTTGGTAATTGAGTTAATGTTAAAATATAAATTAAATGATTAATTCGATGACGTGTATACAATGCCTTCTTTTTTTTCTTTTTTCTTTAAGCCCTTTTAATTTGTCAAACATGTCCTCTCTTAATGGCTACCCCACATGCTTCGTCCTCCACGAGTTCCACAACTCCTCCTCTTCCTGTTTCATTGCCATCTGTGAATAGTCACCATACCATCACCATCAAGCCTAAGGGTTTTTTTTTTGATATAAATGATGATTAAATATAGTATAGAGTGAAAGTTTTGAATTTGACTATTATCTTTGGCTTTGAGTTCTCATTTCAATTAAATATTTCATGTGTTGTGTCTCACTAATTAAGGAAGAGTTTAAACCAACACAGGGATATTTTTTATATACATATAGATAAATGAGCAATTTTCTATTAACAACTGAAAACAAATACACACAAAACCAGCAAAAGCCAGCTAAAAAACAAAGAGTATAGCAACCTCTAAAATTAACAACCCCAAAACCCAAACAATTACCAAACGAAACTCAAAAACAAGGGAACATATCCTCTACAATATCCAGTTAGTTATATATTAAAGGGATATTTTTGTTTTTTCACATTTTAAGGAGACAAAAATACCCTTATAATATAACTAACAGGATATTCATGCAGTTCGAGAGGATCCTAATTCCACAACGAGAGCAACCAAACAACACCAATACCAAAACAAACAACCTTTCCTTCATTTGTAGACAGGAGAGCAATTGTTAACCTTTAATCTGTCCGAGACTCAGCACAGAAAAAAAAATTAAATCAACTATTTTATATCATCTTAAGCTCTGGAAATAAATTGTGATTTAATAGTTAAACATTATGGCACTTAAGTTGGATTATGCATGTACGAATATTAATTAGGGTTTGTAGAATAATCATGAGGCAATTTTAGAGTAGCTATCTCGGCATTGCAACTGCACCATTATTACTAGCATACTTGCTTAATTAATTGGTTTATGGGGAGTATACAATTTATTTATGGTCCAGATTTTGTTTTCTTATATTTAATCGAGTAAATAGTATAACGTCATTTAAAAAAAATTTAAATAACATAACAACATCTTGATCATATGAGTCACAGGGACGGAGTCAGATTTTGGTATGGGTAGGGGCTAAGGGCTAAAAATTTTAGTAGATAGGGGCCAATACGCAAAAAATAAAATTTTCTTAAATTTTGTTTTTTCCTTGCGTTTTGGGGGGGAGGGGGGCCTACACCGACCACCCCTAGCTACTTCCGTCTCTGCATATATATATATATATATATATATGTATATAATATAATATAATATAATATAATCTGAATCATGAAATGCTGATCCGATTTATGAATGCTAGCTCCTTAATTTTGCATGCAAACCCTTGATGTATTAGGATCTCTTACAACTTTAAAGAAATAATAGAATATCAAATTACACAATTTTTGTCATTTTTAGGCATCGAAATGCTTGAAAAATGTTACATATTAAAATTGTGGTATATTCCAGTTGAAATTTGAGTATATTTTCAATAAGTCCTTGCTCTATATGTTATAAAAAAACTTTAGAACAAAAAATTGTCTTTTGATTTTATGAGAAAAGAAGCGTCCCTACAAAAGTGAAAGAGAAGCCTTTTGGGAGGAAATTTTTTTTTAGTTTTCTCCATAACATGCCACATTTTTAATAGATAGTATTTTTTAAAGTGTTTCGTTGCTTAAAATTTTTTTGAAGTGTTTTGTTGCTTAAAAATGACATAAATTACGTGATTTAAGAATTTACAATTTTAAAAAAATTATAGGAAATCCTGATCTACGGTTATGTGGTGCTAAAAAAAATGTAGGTTTAATCTAAGAGAAATGATAGAGACACAACTTTGGCCAAACTTTTATCTTAAGTGGTCATTTTTTTAAGGAGTAACTTCACTGAAGATCCTTGAACTTCCACTCGATTTGACAAACCCCTCTTAAACTTTAAAATCTCTCAATTTAGTCCCCTGAACTTTCAATTGCTCTTAATTTGAACCCATCTGTCAAATTTAATTATGATCTACGGTTATCTAAACTTTCAATTGCTCTCAATTTAGAATTAAGGGTAAAGTTGAAATTTTATAAAAAATTTAGAGGTATAAACATCATTTAACGTTTAAAATCTGACGGAGGGATCCAAATTGATTGCAATTGAAAGTTCAGGGGACTAAAACCTACTGTATGAACATCATTTAACGTTTATACCTCTGAATTTTTTATAAAATTTCATCTTTATCTTTAATTCCAAATTGAGAGCAATTGAAAGTTCAGATAACCGTAGATCACGATTAAATTTGGCGGAGGGGTCCAAATTGATTGCAATTGAAAGTTCAATGGACTAAATTGAGGAATTTTAAAGTTTAGGAAGGTTTGTCAAATCGAGTGGAAGTTCAAGGGTCTTCAGGGAAGTTACTTCTTTTTTTAAAAAAAAATTAAAAAAAATTTTTTTAAAAAAATCTGAAGTAATAAGATCCGGACATAAATTTTCTCCAAACCAGTCTGAAAGAAATATCCTCAAACTTATTTAAAATAGTGCCAAGTGTCTATAAACATTTAAAATGCACATTAAATTCTTAACGTCATAATTAATAGCAGTTGGATAATATTTATAGACACATAACACTATTTTAAATAGGTTGGAGGATATTACCAGTTTGGAGGAAACTTATTGTTTTAAATGGGTTGGAGATATTTCTTTCAGACTGATTTAGAGAAAATTTATGTCCATAACATCTTATGTGGTCTTTTTTTATTTGGTAGAATAATGACCATGTTTTTTAATCTAATTGGGTGAGGCTTGTCATGACCAATCAAGAAATAGGAACCGCACTGATTGGCTTTCTTCTCATTACTCATTGGTTCTTGACAGATCGATGTTGGTTTCTAGATAGGGACCATGACGTTGACGTGGGCTACCAGTCTTCAATGCTAGCTATAAACGTGGCTTGGAAACAAATTGCCAATATTAGTTAGTTTCTTTTTTCTTTTTTCTTTTTTAAATTTTATTATTATTATTATTTTTTTTTTTTTACATGTCCGCACAAGAAGGGGAAGATGGATTTGAACTAGTGACATCCGCTTCATTTAAGCATGGTCCCAACCGATTAAGTTACCTCTTGGAGACATTAGTTATGTTTCTTTGAAAACAAAAAAAGGTGATTGAATATTCATTGAGGTAATATTAAATAAAAAAACAAAAACAAAAAACCTCACCAGCCGTCTTGGGGTGGCTCAACCACCTCCATTAGCCAAAATGGGTGGCCGGGCCACCCCTAATTTTTCAATTTTTGTTTTAGGGTTTATTTGTTTTAATTTTTAATTTTTATTTTTTAGGACATGTGGCATTTGTATGTAATGACATGTGACATTCCGTTAGTTTGGGCGGACAGCATGTGACGCCGCCTTCTTGATATATACAAGCACTACCTAGCTTCTAGAACTCGAAATGTTATCTACTATTGTTAGCTAGTAGTTCTTTTCTCTGTGATGTAATAAGAAACAATTAGAATTTGTTTGACCGACATGTTATTCTTATAAATTTTGGATGATATTAGCATTGTGAGCAATGTGAACGGTTATGAGTTCAAATCTTACACTAAAAGCTCTACATGCTAGAGAGAGAGAGACTCGGTTTGGGCTCGGTCCCATCATAGAATAATGAAAATTACAGAATATAAGAGTTTATACTTAAAAAAAAAAAAAAAAAAAAAAATTCGAGAGAAAGCTTCGTTTAGTTATCGAAGTAATCGTCAAGTAGGATTAGTAAATTTTGACATAATCCGTGAACTTTACATGAATCTAACATAATTGACGGAGTTTAATGTGTTTAATTAAATGAGTTAGATTAAGATTGACCTATATAGTCATATACACATGCCTTGGCATGGCTTGAACATTACAAAAGGCCTTGCAATTTTTGAGATGGGTCGTGAACCCGATAGAAGCCTAACATGAAATAAGCGTGTTGAAGTTGAGGAGTCTGATCTGTTTAATTAAATGAGATGTGTTAGAATTGACTCATATAGTCTTATACCCATGGTTCGACATGCAAACACAAATTGCCACCTATATTGTTAAGTACATTGAATTAGGTTAGTCATTTCGATCATGTTATAAACATAATATGGAATCCACTTTTCCTCTCATTGAAAATTTTGAATTTCTTCATATTTTTAGTTAAGTAATGCTATATATACACTATATTTTTATCTTACTTTGATAATGTGGTATTACTAATTAGCTTTTATTTTTTTAACAATGATGTTTAAGAGCTGATTAGCAATATCACATTAAGATAGTGAGATAAATGTATGGTGCATATATAGCATTTCTATTCTTAGTTATCAAAAAAATAGATCTAAAGACCAAAATCTTGCCTTGTCATAGGGCCACTAAATGGGTAGGCAATTGAGATACTTACCTAGTTAAGGCACTCTTAGAAATAAACATCTAGTCTTCGAGGGGTAGCTCCGTATGTTAGGAATCACGTCTCATAAAAGGTCATTAGTTTGAATCCCCCTTCTCATTTTTTTTCCTTTGTGCGGACATATAATAATAATAAAAAAAAAAAAAAAACCCTATGAAAATAATGATAAAAATAAAGATATCAATTTAATTATACGGATTTTTTATGCAAAAGAAAATTATAGGGATTTTATTTATTTATGAGGATCACATACCTTACCTACTTAATTTGAGATATTTGTAAGAAGCAATTTTCATAAAGTCAGTCTCTCGATTTTTTTAGTTCAAACATCAAGAGCATTAACTCACTATGATCATGATTCATTTTATAATAGTTGCCTCCTTTTTAATGATGCATACCCCATTACATGATAATCGTGGCTCCTATGGGAGACTTATATGATCGTTGAGTAACTTTAACGCATACTGAGACTTCATTTCAAGATAGTCATACTCATATTAAAAAAATTGCCACCGAGTAATCTGCAATGCATACCGACTTTCCCTTTAATGTAATTGTAATTCATACTGGAACCTTCATTGGGTAACAGTAAATTCCATACCAACTTCCTATTCCGGGCAATCGTAAATCTCATTTGCATACCTTTAACGTATCCGGCCATATATTTTTGTCATCTTTTATTGTTAACACATGCTTGGTAAATAAAACATAATTCGGGTTTTAGAAATATAATCAAGCAATTGAAATATAATTAGGGCTTACATCATGTAAGAAAATCATATGTTTTCATGCTTTGATAAAATCTATAGTTTTCATTAGCAATATCATGCAAATATTTTTATTTAGTTTTATAACCAGTTTACTTACGCCTTGAACGTTTAGATCCAATGCACGGTAAAATGATGCATATATACTAAAAGATCTAATTTCTTGTTCTGCAAATTCAAACTCTAAGATTAGCCATACAATAATCACATACCCTAAAACACAATTAGAAACCTAGCTAGCTAATATGCACTTCGGAAGCCCTAACTTGGGCTTTCAAGGCAGTCATGATATATATAAACAAAGGATAAGTACACTTGAATTGTACTGCATTAGTAGATAGAGAGAAAAGAGAAAGTCAAAAGGGTGTTTTTTAAGTTGTACGTGGTAGCTATCCATGTATATATATATATATGCAGAAATGTTATAAACCATTTGTCCTATTTAAGTTGATGATGATGGAGAGTGGACTACTCCAAGGAAGAAGACGAAGATTGAGATGGATTGATGGACTTGTTGTTAGCATTTTCATTAACACTTTCCGACTATTTCTTACTCTAAAGTCCAAGTATATTTATTGGCCGGGCAAGCCAATGTGGACCAAACCAATATATTAAAATCCAAATCGCAACATGCGTCACACAGAGAGCCCACGTACGTCGGCCGGCCATTAGTGTTAATGACACAAGAAAACAAATCAAGTTGCATATGTTTTGTCATTTTGTTGCAATTTCTTGTTCAAATTGTATTAGCAGCAAAAGCGGTAGACATGTACGAGACTTTTGCTTCTCCATTGAGTTTGTTTCCCCATGATCATCATCTTATAATAAATTCTAGATATTATTTCTTGCATTTCACATTGCAATAATACAACACGTATGCAAATATGCAATGATCCTAGACAGAATTTAGACTCTTCCTTCCAGGATATGGGTCTGTTTCAGATCACCCATATCCTGCCATGGAAACAAGCTAGTGTACGTGTACTCTTGTTATAATTTCAAATGCTTTCCAAATATCCCTCAATCTATGTATTCTTCATGCATTTCTCTTTATTGATAGCTTTAACATTAATTGGTCTCCCACCAAGCCTCAAAGGGATATGTGCTGCTCTCATATCCATTCATTTCCTCTAGGATAATGGAAGAAAAAAAAAACACACCCATTGTATATAGGACTATACCCGAAAAAGGGGATGTGGTGAAGTCAAACCAGCTAAATTCTACGTACCTAGGGTTGCTCTTTTGGGATCAAACCTCTTTCCTTTGGCTATAACAATGAGGTATATATTGGAAATAATTGCATTAATCTTGGGTGGTTGCATGCAGTACTTGCAAGGACTACTATAATAATGTTTATCATGAAGACATTATGTTATGGGTGACGGTTAGCTACAATTAATCCTATGCGTGTGTATAGTTGGCTTGGGGATGTCAATTTTTAACGAAACCCGTAAATTCAATACAAACTTAACACAAAATTAAGGTTAGAGTCGGCTTATATTTATATATATAGTCTTATACTTATGTCTCAACATGACTCGAATCCAATATATGACATTTATGACTGACAATTTTTGACATGCATGATCCACAAATGCAACACAAACACTATTTACTTAAATAGGTCAAGTTAGATTTGACTTATATATTTGTATACTCATATCTAAGCTTTTATTCCCTTGGGATGAGGATTCTCATTAGAAAAGCCCTTTCATGGTTAAAATTGTATTTTGTTATATTTAACAATGCACAT
Organism: Corylus avellana; assembly: GCF_901000735.1. Lineage (NCBI taxonomy): Eukaryota > Viridiplantae > Streptophyta > Magnoliopsida > Fagales > Betulaceae > Corylus > Corylus avellana. The sequence continues at coordinate 2,470,412 of NC_081543.1, forward strand.
AGTACCACGTCATTTAAAATTATATAGCATTATGTAATAAAACAAAATTTGACCATAAAATTGAGATAGCTCGTCTCCATTTCAGTTGCGATGAATAACAAAACAATTTAACTTAGAGAAGTGTTACACATCTATCTCTAATCCATTTTTTACCCCTTTTTTTTTTACAAATTAATCATTGAATCTATTTGACTCACATGTCGTCCTACATATTCAATGATGAATTTATTCATCTTTTATATAGAGATGAACAAAAAATATACCAAAGATATAAACCAAACGTTTCTTTTAGCTAATTAATTATCGTGTCTGGTACTGTACTATATATCATTATATATATGTGATTCTTCACATCTTTTGCATCTAGTGTAAAGCAAACAATAAATATACAAATTATTATCAAATACAACAAAGTCAGCAAAGCTGGTAAGTGTAACCTCTTGAACTAGAAACTATCTTGTCACTCAATAGATACATATATAGTTAGGTCACATCCATTCTTATTTAGATTAGAACGTGCCCTATTCAAGTGGATTGAGATCCCCTCTAATTGAAAAAAAAATTTAGAGATTTTCTAATTGTTAATCGCGACCTTTTATTTTAAATTCAATGGTCTATAAAATGTCAGTTGCTTTTGTATAATTGAGGTATTAAATGATGACTTTTGTTTTATCGAGATTTAAATGATTTTATAGACCATTAAATTTAAAATGAATGGTCACAATTAACAATTAAGAAATCTCCAATTTTTCTCCGATTGGAGGGAATTTGAATCTGTGTTATGTAATATATCAATTCGAACCGTCAGATTCGTCACGTACAGATTGATGGACAAGATTGAAGAGTTTTTGACTTGCCGTGCCGCGTGTGCACCTAAACAACCGTCCAAGTGGCGCTCAGGTGTCACTGCCACCTCTATGCATAAAATATTGGATGGTACTTGATCTTCTAATTAATTAACCCTTTCAATTTTGCAGCTATCTTGTGTCCACGTGGCATCTGGGCCCATCCTCTCTCATGTGATCCACACTTGGGCAATGAAGGACACGTGTATGGTTAGCACCAAACCAAAAATGCTGTTCATATGAAGCCTCTTATCAATTGATGTGATGAACATCTTCCGGCTAACCTAATAAGTATGTATTTATGTGAAATTTCTAGTTTCATGCTCGAGCGGTTAATGGGAATGGACTATAAATTCGTTGACAAAATGTCTACACATTAAAAGCTGTTGCACGTAACTAATGAAACGCTAAAATATGTTGCGCTAGCTAACGACCAAATAAAAGATCGAGCTTTAAAAATTCGTTGTGCGTTATTAGCGCATTACAAAACAGATGTAGTAATTCACATAATATTATACTTTTACATTTTCAATGGGTAACTCAATCGATTAGTGATTACGTTTTATGAAGCAGATGTCACTAATTCAAATTATCTTCTTCCTCTTCTTCTTGTGTGAATATGTTACTGTCAATCTTACGAGAGTAGTGCCAAAAATAAACGGTGTTTGATAACGCTTTTTAAAATGTGTTTTCGGTGAAAAGTGTTTTTTGTCTTTTGTTTTATTTTTCAAATGGACATAACAAAGGGTACTTAACTATGATCCGGCATGGTAGGTGGAAAATAGAGCCCACCATGCAACCCAATTGTCTTTGGTTGATGCAATGTGTCACGATCATGATGGAAGAAGATCCTAGAGGAATTTCAATGGGGAGTTACCACTTAACCCTTCCTCGTGTCACAATTGAGATCAAGTGAGATTTTAGGATGTGACAGCTAGGCCATGTGAAATTTTGACCCGTGGCCATCGTGTGGCTCCCCACTCCTGACACATAATTCAATGTGTTTTGATCCTAAAGGGCTGCTTAGCTGTTGACCCCATGAAATGATGGGTTTTAAGGTATTCTTTTAATCTCCGGCGATAAGTCAAACCTCTGTCTTTCTGTTCACTTTGCACGGTGCCTTCCAATTTTTTATTTTTTTATTTTTTATTTTTATTTTACAAAGAATCGGTGCTTCTAATTATTAGCATATTGTATTATTGATATATTTTTTTGTAAATATAGTTATGTATGAACCCTTATTTCAAATTAATTGAAAATGTATGCCCTCGTGCACCCACCTCCTCCCTATATTCCTACTTCCGTCGTACCGGTACCGGTACCTATCGGTCCTATCCGCTAGAGATTTTATAGTTTAGTGTTTATACTAAAGGTCTGTTTGGAAAATGACTGACAAAAGTTTAATTTTTTTTAAAAAAATCAACTTTTCTCAAAAAAAAAAAAAAAAAAATTCAACTCCTCAACATTTTATTTTTTATATTATATCAATCATTTTTTTTTACTATTCAAATAAAAAATTTACTATAAAATAAAACTTTTTTATTTTTGCATACAAAAAATTCAAAATTTTTGTCTACTTTATATTATATCAATCACTTTCAAACCAAAAATTCACTACACACCAATAAATACTAGTCATGTTTGTCAAGATAGTACGGTACTTCTGCCTTTTATTCACTTTTCGGTTTGAATTTTCAACTTGTTTTTTATATATATAGGAATGCTAGGTGTTCTACAGGTCTTAGGTGAATATTATTATTATTATTATTATTATTATTATTTTATTTATTTATTTATTTATTTTTTAAAAAGTAGTCCTTATTTCTCTCACCATTTTTTTAGAAAATAATATATACCTAGAATCAGGAAAACACCAAGATAATATCATGAGAACGCCTAGCATTTCTCATATATATTAAAAAATAATTCAAAGTTGTATTAATCCCAACAATATTGTGATTAAAAAGAAGAAGCAGTAGTACCTCCTATTATGGATAACTGGATTCAAGCATTGTTGCCCCTTATCACCCATATCCAATTACCACACATCTCAGGTTTTATTTTGAAAGGTGACTCTTTTATAGTCATCATGGCACTCCAAAAACCGTCCCTGGTTCAAGATTGGAAAGTTGAGAATATTATCGCCGACTCCATTGCTATGATTCCCCCATCTTCCTCTTAGAAAGCAAGAAAAGTTCACAGAAGTGCAGACTTCTGAGCCTACCATGTGGCTTATTGGGCAGCGTCTAGCGTTCACTCTGCCTACATTCCCACTCACTCACTTCATTCCCCTTCTATTTTCATTTGTAGTGGGAAAGATCCACCCTTTGTTAGTTTTGTTTCTTGTTGTTGCTCTGGTCGTGCTTATATCTCTACAAAAAATAAAAAATAAAAAATACCAACACATGGTACATACATTTAGATGAATTTATGATAGAAATTAAATGTTAAGAATATGCAATGTCATTAAATATTTTATTCAATTACAAACTCCTATTTATAAGTGTTAGAATATAAGTTTTCATTCTCTTCTCTATTTTTCTATTCAAGTCTTATTCAAATTTGAATTCTTCTCTTCTTCTCCAATTTCATTATTTTACAACAACTAATTGTTAAAGTCCTTAAAATTTAAGAAAAAGACCCCACGCCATAAACCTTAAAATATATGGAGCCCCCTGCCTGTGCTGTATAGAAAGATACATGCAGGGCAATATGAAAGCAAGACGGTGACTTTTGCACAAAGGCTTCAAAAGATGTAGAGATGTGGGTCAAATTAGATAGAAAAATATGTACTACCACGAGGGAATCGAGCTTGACTTGTATACTTGCTAAGAAAACCAATCTACGTTCGCATCATCAACAATTAATCATCCTTCAATGTCACGTTATATTTTAGTTATTGGTCTAAATCTCTCCTAGATATTTTTGGGAGACACTCCACAACGGTATACCAAATATCAAAAAAGCTCGATAACTTTGGTTAGAAAGGGTGATCGAACCATCCACAAACTAATAGAAAGCCAATATATTTTCAGTGGTTCGGTCACTTGACAGACCTCAAAATACTTTTATTTATTTATTTATTGTTAAGATCACCGCATTTGGTGCAATATCCTATATATATATATATATATATATATATATATGTATAGCTTCCTTTTCATCGAATCTTCTTATTTTAACTAAGAAAGAACAGAAAAAAAAAAAAAAAAAAAAAAACTAAGAAAGAATCGAGATCCAGCAGCCTCAATAACGAGGCTTTATATCCAACTAGTGCTACATATTTTAAATTTGACATATGATAAAATAATTATTTTCTGATAAAAAAGATGCATTTTTCTCAATTATCTTTGTAGCTGTTCGTTCCAAGACATTCTCGACATAATTTACACTTTTTTTTTTTTGTGTGATTATATATATATATATATATATATATATATATATTTGGAAGTACATTTTTTAAAAATTGCAGTTGAGATAAGTAAAAATTTTTACATTTTCAAATTGCAATTAAGCTATGTATATTCAAACGGATCCTAAGTATATTCTTAATTAATCTATGTGCTAATTAAGCTAGTAATAATTAACATATTCCCAATGTCATATTCATGACACAAGTTGGTAATATGACATTTTGTGCTATTAAAAAAAGTTTTACCTATCTACTTGGAATTTTGTACCCTTTTTTTTCAAGCTAAACACCCAAAGAGAGAAAGATGGAGAGGGGACTCTTTACCAGAATTCATTGTTTAATTCGTGCTGTTAACATATTACAATTTTTATTATAAGTTTCTTAAAAACTAACGTAGTAGTCTACGTAGTATTTATTACGTTAACTACTAAACAATTAAATTAACTCGTGACTTACATGATAAGCACCACGTAAACTACCACGTTGTTTGTAAGTCACGCGACACTTATCGCGTCAACTATTAAACAATTAAATTTGATTGTAACTAACATAAAATAACTACGTGGACTGACATCAGTTTGTAAGGAGATTGTAGTAAAAAGGGTAAAAGTAACCAACTTTACCACCTTGGTACTCTGAGCATTTTGTAACCAAGTGGCCCATTGGCATTTGTGACTTAATACGTTCCTAGGAAAGGCTTCATACAATTCCCGCTGGCATGCAGCTAAAGCAATGGAATCTGACTAGCCATTTAGAGTATTTTCAGCAAGAGTAGCTAAAATAGCTATTGAAAAAGTATAAATTTTAACTTTAATTACTCATTTTTCTATACATACTCAAACAGATTCTGTATTCTACTCTTTATTTTCTTTAAATATTTTTTTTTGGTGTGGGAGAGTGAGTGAAAGAAAAAGGGAGAGAGAGAGTGAAAGAAAGAAAGAAAGGGAGAGAGGAAAAATAACAAAAAAAAAAAAAAAAAAACCGTGAATAGTGAATAAGCATAAGAGCTTATTTACTTTTTACACTATAAGGTATTTGGGTCTTCCGTTAGGTGCTTAGTATAAAGCTTCCACTATTTGAAGTAGCATTATTGAGAAGATGGAGAGTAGATTAGTGGGTTGGCAGAGGTCGTAATTATCAACGGGTAGCAGGTTAACGTTGATCAAAAGTACTCTCTCTAACTTACATACTATTTGTCTCTACTTCTCTATTCCAGTGGGAGTGGCCAATTGAATAGAAAAAAACTTTAAAGAGACTTTCTTTGGGGAGATATTAGTGATAAATTTAAGTTTCGTGTTGTGAATTATTCGAAGGTATGTACTCCGAAGAACGGGGTTGGGGGCCAGAAACATGCTTTAGTTTAATTGTGCCTTGTTGGGTAAGTGGTCTTCTACAAAAATGGATGCTTTGTGGAGGAACTTAGTGGACATTAAATATGATAGCATAAGGGGTGGTTGGTGCTCCAACGTGAGGACCATATGGAGTAGGAGTGTTGAAATGTATAAGGAGAGGGTGGGATGGTTTTGTGCATCATGTGCATAATGAGGAAGGAGATGGTTCGAAAGCGTCTGTTTTGGCATGATGTGTAGTGTGGGGAACTACCTTTGAAGGCCCTTTTTCTAGAGTTGTCCACTGTTGCATGTGGTAAAGATGCGTAGGTTTCAAATATTCATTAGAAGGTTTTGTTTATTCAACCTATGCATGATTGAGAAAGGACATGGTCTGTCAATTCTTTTTGTAGTACTCCAACAAAATTAGGTATGGAGGCGAGGATACAATGTGTTGGGTTTCATCGAACAAGAAATCTTTTAAAGTAAAGTCATACTATCAAGTTTTGTCTACTCTTGTACAATCAACTTTTCCCTAGAAGAGTATTTGAAAAGTTAATATTCCACTAAGAATGGCATTATTTGTGTGGATGGCGATTGTAGGAAATTTTTTTACCTTGGATAATTTATGAAAGACGAATATTATTGTGCTTAAATTGTGCTACTTGTGTAAGAATTGTGGTGAGTCTATCAAACATTTATTCATTCATTATGAGGTTGCAACATAGACTTGGAGTGCACTTTTTCAACTTATTGGTGTTGCGTGGGTTATACCTCGCTAGATGAGTGGTGCAGCGTGACTTAGTGGGCTGCAGCGAATAACACCAAGAAAAGAACGGATAAATAATTCTAGATCTTGAGTCTATCAAAGATCTAAGAATTATTCTCAAGACAATAGAGTCTATCTAAGGTTTGAAGAAAAAAGAGGAATAAACTCAACTCTGAATATTCTCATTGATAAAAACTGATTCATAAAACTGACTTTTCTGGAGGCTATAAGAATGTATTTATAGACCCCCAAAACCCTAAACCAAGTAAAACATGAAATATAGACTCCCAAAACCCTAATCCTAAAATAAATAAATTAAAGTCGGTTTAACCTAAACAACGCTACGCGTTCGAACAGGACAAATGGCCATTCGAACAAGACTTGACTTAAAACATATAAAATGCGAAAATAACATAGGGCCATTTGAATGAGCATTCAAACAGGACTTCGAACGGAGCCTTCTGCCAGCTTCATCCAATCTGCATCATTCTCCCCAGGTTGGCGAGAATTCGTCATCGAATTCGGCCAGTTCTTCCCACGGTCCTTCAGATGTCTAGTCAACTCATTCCAATCTCCTCTTCTCAAAATCACAACATGGCCACACCCCATAATAAACGTGATGGCCTTATTCATCAACACACCGCCACGATTATACTATTGTGCCTCCCTTTGCCGTGTAGGCTTGCCATGCTCTTGTCGTGCCTTGCCTTTCCCACATGCTGTAAGAATTCCTAAAGTACTCACAAAAACCCCTTCACTCTTTGATAAAAAAGTTGTCTCCACCCCATAGATCTCATCACAACTTTGGTTAAAAGTTTTTGACAAGATAGCATCTACTCCAAGGAAATCAACTTCCAAATCAAAGACTTCTCTTTTAGGACTTTCATCAAACACTGGGTGTATAGAACTCACCTCTTCATCGGGATAGGTGTCATAGATTGGTGGAGAGGCCAAATCTACCAAACAATCTTCTTCAATAAATCCATCTTCCTCCACCACAACCGATTGACTCATAATCTTCGCCGCCTCTCTAGGCACCACATCCGCCATCTTTCTAGGTACTTCTTTTTGTGGAAATTTTCTATTATTTTCTGTCACCATGAACTCTTTGGGTTGCAAGCAACCTTGAAATTCCGATATATCGAGTTTGAATCTACTCACCCGCCAATTAGCATGAGCTTGCGCAAGGTGCTGACGTCTGTGCGTTCGGCGCTCCGCAAATGGGTTTCTAGATCTATTTCCATTGTGACTACCCATGTTGGATATTCCAGTAGTAAGGTCTTCAATTTGATCCCTCATAGCCTTGAATTGATCCTCCATATGTTGCCAACGTTCAGCGATAGATTTGCCTTGCGCCTCTGCGAATCGTGGTCTTGGTTGGCGACGACAACCGTTCGGCCCACCACTCATGTGCTGCAAGCGAATCGCTAGTTGCTCCTTACATGTTGCCTTGGTGCACACGTACACTTCGTTCATGCTTGCACAACAGTCACCTCTCCCTATTTATGAAAAGTAACTTGAGATTTGATACCAACTGATGCAGCATGACTTAGTGGATTACAGCGAATAACAACAAGAAAATAACAAATAAATAATTCTAGATTTTGAGTCTCTCAAAAATCTAAGAATTCTTCTCAAAACGTTAGAGTCTATCTAAGGTTTGAAGAAAAAAGAGAAATAAATTCAACTCTGAGTATTCTCATTGATAAAAACTGATTCATAAACAACAACTGACTTTTTTCTGGAGGCTATAAGCATGCATTTATAGACCCCCAAAACCCTAAACCTAATAAAATACGAAATATCGACTCCCAAAACCCTAAACCTAATAAAATACGAAATATAGACTCCCAAAACCCTAACCCTAAAATAAATAAATTAAGGTGGTTTAACATAAACAGCGCTACGCGTTCAAACGAGACAAACGGCCATTCGAACTGGACTTGACTTAAAACATAGAAAATGCGAAAATAACATAGGGCCGTTTGAACGGGACTTCGAACGGAGCCTTATGCCAGCTTTATCCGATCTGCATCAATGAGTGAGTTGGTGGAAAGTTGGAGGGGACAGTTGGGGGCAACCGTTTGGTGTTGCGTATATATGGAGGATGGCTTCCTTGTGTTTGATGTGGTGTCTTTGGTAAGAACGGAATGCGTAAAGTTTTGACGACTGTGAAAATGGCTTGCTCGAGTTGAAAAAGATGGTGCTACAAACCTTGTATGTATGGAAAGTGGCATGACATACTTCGCATGTTTTAACTTTTTCTGAATTTTTAGCTTTATGTTCTACTTTTTCTATAGGTTTAGGAGTTCCCTTGTATACTTCTGTGCTTAGTTTGAATATACATTACTTATACAAATAAATAAATAAAAATGTAAAAGTAGCTGCTCTGCTAGGTATAAAAAATAGATCAAAAAAGTCAAATTTAGCTCTTATAGGTCATTTGCCTATTCTGCTGAGGATAGGTTAATGCAGGCACTTGGGACAAAAGTAGAAAACAACATAAATCATTCTTGTTTATAGGGATCTCAAAATGTACACCACGTTCTATTAGAACACATACAGAAGCAGAGTTTAAAGATCAAGTATAAAACAACATTTGTGAATGTGCATAATCCCTGTAGAAGCTTTTCATCAGGGGGGGCATAAATTGCAGCACCGCAAAATCTCAGTGAACATAATTTTCTAAGCGAGGGGCAGGTGGGGAATCAACAGTATAAGGGAACAAAAAATCCATAAACAAGAAAGTTTTAAAACCTGGATTCAAAACTCTCTCGCAAAAACTGGTAAAGTTCCTCAGCAACCTTGGTGGGATACTCTTCTTGTGGAAGAAGAGCACCTGGGACCTCAACAAACTTGCTCACCCCTTTGGCTCCCCTTAGAGCTTCCATCTCTGCTTTTGACCTCTTTGGAGATCCTTCGGTTGACACAACCAGCACAGGTATCTTTCCCTCCAACCATGCAAAGAGTTCAAGAAACTCCTCCCGAGATTGGACAGGGTCAAGTAGACCAGTTAAGAAAGCAGCAGGCAAATAACGGGCACCCTTCCGTTTTGTTAGTGCATATCTGCTTTCTACAATGCCTGGAGTAACATTGTCAGAATTGGCATAGACATGGGATTTGTACTGGGATTCAATTGCCTTTTCGTTGCTGACAAGCATGTTATACATCATCCATCCCACAGCAGGGGTCCTTAAGGTTCCCCTAAGCAACCCATACCTGGTAAATCAATAAGAAATTTAAGTTATAAAAAGAAAAGAAAGAAAAAAAAATAAAAAGGAAATAAGAAAATAAGTAAACCACGTTTTGATTAACAAAATAAATCTGGTTCAGACATGTGGTTCGGATAGGAACCAACAGTGCTTGCTAGATAATATTCAGAACACTAATCGCACTCCTATCAGCAATTGAGATGTCCAACAAATCGTTTACTATCCAAACTGTAACTGAGAGGAAGATCTAGCTATTTCCCAGTTTATAACAACCAGTTATACAAGCAACTTAGAAAAATTGAATTTCCTACAAAGCGTGTAGTTTTTCACTTTGCTTTGTGTTTCTAGTGTCAGAAAGCATGCGTAAAATAGCAGTTCTAAACAAGCTAACACTTCCTCTCATACTGGAGGTATTCAGGTTCAGCATACCTTGTTTCCATGCTGGAGTCTCGACCAAACACAATAGGAAGGGGGCCAGACCAAGTGGGTGCAACAGCAGCTATAGCCGTAGGTTTCACCAAACCCTTTTTTGCAGCACGAACTGTAATTGTTGCTGCATGCCCTCCTCCAATGACCACCAAATTGTTCTCTAGTTTGAAAATAGAAAGTTATTGGCAAAAGAAATTTTAAATGATTACATAAATAATTTGCTGGAAACATTCAAAAAGAAAATAAAATCTTGGAGATGAAGAGCTAAGAAACCACATGTAAGGAATACATTCTTCCCCAAAATAACCCTTTTCTGCGGGTGGGGGAGGAGGAAGCATGACCATATTTACAAAAGGAAAATTCTCATAAGATTAACAAAATATACATATGCAGGAGCCAGAGCACAAGGAACTTGCTAACAGGATATATGACAGACAAATGAAGATAAACAAAATTGAGATTTTGTGGATCAACCATTTATGGATAAACTTGATGGGGACCCCAGAGATGCATATGAAAACAGGTTTTACATTCCCTTGGATTCAGCCAGTTTGGCATAAGTTTGTAATAATCATAGCAAAATCAATGGTAATAAAAAAGTTTCGCAATTTTCACATGGAAATCCCATCTCTTAGTGCTGGCAGTGGCCACACTTGGCGTGTGCAAGCTATGAAGGATGTTTAGAGAATGATATGGTCTTGAAGTGTTCATCTAACTAACCAAACCACTTCCACTATCATGACATTTCTTGGTAAGGTGACTACTAACCATTTACCTTTTGGGCATGTGGAATGAATCCTTTCGTGACTTTTAAGACTAGCCAAAGCTTACTGTTCCCACAGATACAGAGCCATTTCCATTTCGAAGTATACTTGTATGTATATATATATATATATATATAGGAGCTTGATTTCTAGCTAGAGATCATGGACCATCCTCTTATTCTGGTTCCACACTGCATCCTCCAACTTTTAATGGCATTCCAAGTGGGTTGGGCACCCAAAACATATAAAAGATTGGCTAAAACCTAATTCTTTCATAGAAAAATTTAATCTATAAACAACTTTAAATTGTGATCTTTTTAACTTTTACAGCTATAAGGTGTATCAACGGACTCAAAATCTATTGAAAAAAGATGGCCAAGCTCTTCAGAAAGTGAGAAATACTTTAGGAAAAAATTCAGAAATTCATATTATAATTATCTTCAAAAACGGCCATAATACAAACCTGAGTCACTTATTGGGCCATTGCGAGCATTAATGAAGTCAACAAGGAATTCCTCCAGGACATTGGCATTGTAATCTATCTTTGGCCTATCAGAGTAACCCAGACCAGGCCAATCAACTATGGTGGCTCGCCAATTGACTTCACCAACTCGCTGAACAATGTCTCTGGCCACTGATCTCCATTCTTCAACAGTGCTAACATCAGAAATGGTCGGCATCATAAGGATATTCTTAGGAGGATCGGGGCTCTCCTTCACATGTTCCTCATAGTAGATGTTAATATAATTGTCCTTGAATTTCCATTGCCAACTACTAGTCTGAAACGGCAAGTATAATATGTGAAACAAACAGAAATGTTAGGACTCCTACATTTGTAATGGCAAACAAAGCAACACTTCTAATAAAGTCCTAGTTTTTCTGTAAATTATTGTCACACAACTCGGCGGCCAGAAAAACCTGGTTCAGTATTGTTATATAATGGAGTACATAGAAATGAACCGGTATCCCGAGCAATGAGGCTGCCCATTGCATTAACGGACAGCCTCAGGATCTAAATCCAAAAACCACATGAAATCAGAACTATTCTATTTTATGTGAAATACAATTTTAAAGGTGTTATCTTTTGTTTCATAGAATATTAACATCTTGATCCTATTTGGTTAGCACCTATAGGATCTAATTAGGAATGCCCCATAAAAGGAATTTATTCATAATTTTATCACCATTTTACGCCCCTGAAGACCATTATATATCCACGAAATTGAAGTGCAACAATCTCATTTCCAACAAAATCCTTCTAAAATGATAAAAGTTCAATTCAATCACCATTGATACACAACTATTTGATACCTCATATAAGAGTGTGAGAAAAGTAACAACTAAGTTTAAACTTTTGATCATTATTTTAGCTCATTACCTCTTTTTCCTTTTTCCTTTACATATGGACGCATCCGATTGTTAATCAAGCAAAGTCTAAGTATTCCATTTCCTTCTTTTAAGAAATCATCCCCCCAAAATCCCAACAAAAAAGAATTAAAATTTTCTTTATTTTTCTCTATTTACCTTAAGCTACAAATATAAAACCCACAGCTTTCAATCACATATTCACAATTATAAAATTAGAAAGAAAATTTTAAAAAAGAAATCCGATTTCAGAATTCTTAAAACAAACAACGAAAACCCAATTCAAGCCAAGAGAAAAAGGTATAGCTTAGGCTCACCTTTGATGGGTTTGGAGTCTTATCTTCCACAGAGACCTTGGAGTAATCCAGAGTGGTTGAGGCCCTAACTGTTAGGGGTGTAAGACAATAACCGGTTTGAGAGTAAAAGGGTCTGCGGGTCTTACAGGGAAGAGTGAGAGAAGGTGATGAAGATGTGAAGAATGCTGCAGAAAACGCCATGGATGACCCAGAAATGGAGAAGGCTAACCAGTATTGACTCCAATGGTTCGAGTCTTTACAGTTCACTAGTTCACCTGAATATCATTGGGCTAGGATTTTTTTAACAAATATTCCACGTGTCCTCTTAATAAAAATAATAAAACATTAATTAAAACTTAAAAAATAAATAAAATAAAACTATAATAATAATAATAATAAAAAAAGATAGTGGCCGGCAACCTCAAAGGGGATGGCCAGCTACCACGGTTGGACCGAAGTCACCCCATAGCCCTTGGGAGTGTTCAGACCACTTCCAAGGGCCAAAATAAATAAATATATATATATATATATATATATATAGGGTTGAGATTTTGGGGTGGTTCGGCCGGACCATCCAAAATCTCAACCCTAAATTTTTTTTTTTTTTTTTTTATTCATTTTGGCCACCCCCCTCAAAGGGCCATCAGCCACCCCAGACCTGCACCTCATGGCCCTTGAGGGTGGCCAGACCATCCCAAATCTCAATCCTAATTTTTTTTTTTTTTTTTTAAGTTTTAATTAGTTAATTTTTTTATTTTTATTGAAATTCCACGTGGCATATTTGTAGCTTCTAACTATAAATTGGATACCCTCCGGACCTCCGATCCATGAGAGGATCCAAATCCCCCTCTTTGTTGAAAAAACAAGAACCCTCGTCGTTTGGCCTTACCAAATCCTATAAAAATAATAAAGCCACTTTCGGTAATTGTTTCGGCGGGATTCGATTTTCTTGTATCGCAATGTCGTCTTTAAAAGTTTCTTAAGTAAAGACAAAAAAAAAAAAAAAATGTTCAAGATTTATTTATTTTTTAACAAGAACACGTTACATCTCTATATATACTTTTCACATTTAAAAATCTTTATAAATGAAAACCTTTCTTTAAATAGAACATTATTCGTTTAAAAACTTATATTTTCTATTGAACTTTGACCATTTCATCGTATCCTTTCATGTTTTTATAGCAACCTTGCAACTCACTTTTCTACTATTCTTATTGAAGGGACACTTCCTATATCAATTCCTAAAAATTTAAACAAACAAACAAACAAAAAGGAAGGAAATTTGACTTTATCCTTTCAAACTCATTAGTGGTAATATTACCTCTTTATCAACCAATTGAAAAATAAATCGAATGACTTCAACCAAAACCCAAAAAAAAAAAAAAAAAAAAAACTATGACTAAAACCTAGGTTAATTCCTAGGGAAAGCCCAAGTAGGTGGGATTAGAATGTGTATATGCTTGTTATATTAAATGGATCGCATGGCCACTAAGCATGAGTAAGAAAAGTATTTTCCATATAATTCCTAAGAAAAATAAATGGCTTAAAGGTTA